>NW_025534196.1:0-220000 GCF_020615455.1 Coregonus clupeaformis | reverse complement strand
GCTGCTGTTTTTATGAGTAAGTTCACGTTTAAGTTGTTATTCAGCACTGTCAACACTTTGATCAACACTTTCATAAGCCATAAAATGCTTCAACCAGCACTGCAGCTGCAATGAATGAGTACTGCAAAGTTTTTCGATAAGCATGCGTTGTTATTATTAGCGACTTGTGTCTTTTTTAATATCGAGGAATATTTCACTTTCTCTGGTCATAGGAGTAACAACATGAATTGGTGCATAATGCAGTGCGACTTAAGTTTCTTTGGAAGACTGTGTCCCCTTTTCTCAGCGGAGGGAGGGAGAGAGGAGGGACGATGAGTCGGGTGAGAGGCAGCCTCACCGCTGCTCCCTCCCTCCCCTGAGACTGATTATAAGATGCAGGCCATCAGTCCAGTAAAATAAAAATAAGCAAATTATTATGTTCACTTAGCTGCGCCTCACAAGTAATACAACAAATGATCTATTACCAGTGTGATCATATAGCTAAACATTTTTGTCTGAGAAGAACAACATTGGCAGGGCAATTTAAGCATAGCCAATATGCAGTGATAATGTATTGGGCCTCTAGCCTCCTGCACAAACCTCATTGCTACAGAATGTTTTTTAATTGGTTAATGTTGCATAGGCTTACGTTTTTTAAGTCATGTAAAAAAAAAAAAATCTGAACGGTAGATCTCGGCTTGCATTTTGACTCAGAAAGTGATCTTGACTCAGAAAAAGTTGGTGACCACTGTGATAGACTCTTGCTGATGTGTTTTCTTGTTAAAAATGTAAAATGACAGAGATTAGAAAGGATGATGAACATTGGTTTGACAGTTTTGACAGTCTATCGGTCCACTTGACATATTTTTCTAATATAATGCTGTGATATGTGTCCGAGCTGAGTCAGTAAGTATGTCCCAAATGGCCCCCTATTCCCTATGGTGACATGGTGATCTGAGCGCTATGGGCCCTGGTCAAAAACAGTGCACTATATATTGAATAGGGTGCCAATTGGGACTGAGCCAGTGAGTCACCACCTCTGATCTAAGTATGTCTACTATGGAGTGCTACCTCCTACACCACAGTATGCCTAGGGTTTTACCATGGTATATTTAGTTGGTGCTAACAGTGACCCCTACAGGACAAACATTACCACTTCATTACTTATGTTTGAAAAAATACAACTTTATTACACACAATGTCGAGCTAGCTTTATGAAGTCTAGTGGGAGGCATCAACAAAGTCCTGTCAAAGGCAATGAAATGAAACTTGGACATGAGAAAGCACAATAGGCATTACATCACCCAGACCAATCACTCATTTTCTGTTTCTCTTTTTCCTGAGAGATGCAATTAGCAGCCAGGTAATGCCGTTCGTTTCATCCTGGGAGGACTATCTCGTTAATCTCAGCACTTTCCCCCCTCCGTCAGAAGAATAGTTCACTCTCTTCACCGACGCTTCATCCGGCTTCATCCTTCATTCGCATTCTAAGCAGCGCAGAATCGTTTGCTGGCAGTTGGTAAAGACCTCGGTATAGATCTCTGGGCTTACGTCTGACTTTGTAGTCTTCCCTGGTGGGGGATTTCAGAAGGACACCGGCAGGTCAAGCCGAACTGTGTTAATTATGAAGGCGAGTCCGCGGTTTGGTGTCATCAATCATTACAAGTCATTGGACTCAACAGGGAACGTCAATGGGACTCATAACACTCATACAGTTAGTTTAATGAAAATAGACAAATTGTTAGATCCTTATGTCGCTGTGTCTCAACTTCTAAATGTGTAGTGTGAGGCTTCTTTACAAATCAAATCACAATTTAAAACCCTTGAATATGATTTACATTGTGACAAAATCTAGAAAGACTTCATAAAGGATTGGAAAAACAAGGTCGGTGTCACTGAGCTTTAATGGAGTGAAAACAAAGCTTGATGGAAATCCATCGGGACACTGCATCAAGAGATCACATAGGTCACGACCAGTCTGTCAGACACCATAAAACACCAGGTGCAATCCCTGTTAAACAAGTGGATTGGGTAGCTCCATGCTGGGCTGAGCCCTGATTACCTCCCGTAAGCCTTAGCGTTGCACGTCTCAGCCACCCATGTCATGTGTACATGCATAGATTGGGTGACCCAAAGAGGATTCGTACTGATTAGGGTTTATGCTTTGATTCAGGCTAATCTTTTCCACCGGAAGTGCAGACAAGATCTTTGAGCTAAATCTCTAAACTACAGGAACCGTGATGTGGTTTTGATTTGATGTATTAGGATCCCCATTAAGCTAGTCTTACTGGGGTTCCATACACTCTTAGAAAAAAGGCTTCCAAAAGGGTTCTCCCTAGAACCTTTAACATCCTAAGAACTGTTTTTGGAAGAAAGGGTTATTTGATGATTATTTGGAAGGGAAGAATGATTCTTTGGAAGGCATGAAGGGTTCTACATAGAACCATATATAATATTTCCCAGCATGCTCTATTGCAGGGAGATTTTCAGAATTGTTTGTTTTACTGTAATCTGTAATATCTGTGGTTTTGCATGTACATTGATTGGTTGATACATTTTATGCTACACAAAGATACATAACATACTGTTTTCTAAACTAATCCAATCTGTTAGTTATTGGATTTATTGAACCCTGTATGGTTCTATTTAGCACCTCTTTTTCAGTATGTATGGCTGCTGTTGGCAAGGCTTGCTAACATAGCAGAAGACCCCGGATTACCCAAATAAACTGAGTAATGATATAGTCATGCTGGGCGTTACCCAATTTAATTCTCCTGAGCTAAGGAGGAAATATAGCCACTGAAAAAGGCTTTGTGTCAATCTCTTTAATCTATGACTATACAGCACTTTTAAGAGCAATGGCTGTGTATACCATACAATAAAGAAGCTTATTGCTGAAGTTGCATCTCATCCCACGGGTGAGAAAGCAGTAAACCAGGAGCGAAGCACCTCTCTCTTTAAACTCTAATTCTGTTTCTAAATCGGTTAACTTCTCTGGCCTGTTTGTTTCTACCTGGCTTTCAGTTCTCTCTTCAGTTCTCTGTGACTCACTACCTCAAACCACATCCTGGAAATAACTTCGCTCCAATGAATTAGTTATGTACCATTTGGATCATGTGATTAATGAGAGCAGGTTACAGCTGACTGCTGTTTGAATGCCATGTTCAATTAAAGCATAAACACGGTTGATACAGCCCTGTCTGAAGGTGATATATTTACTGCTGCGTCGTGGAGTTCAAAGGCAGGTCAAGCGATGCAAACAATTTTGAAGTAATAAACTTCTGTGTGAATGTACAGTAAATAGAAGTAGTACAGTTGTTTATTATCGGGTACATTGATCTGTTTAGACCCATCTTTATGCTTTAAAACGTAACATTAAACACTGTGATACCAACTCTGCAAGCTTATAAGGTCACCTCAAATGTGAATATTCCCAGTCCAAAACTTCAACATTCATTGGGTAAGCTCAGCTTCAGCAGCCTTGAACATCAGATTGAAAATGGACTTAGAAAAGGATACAGTGAATTAGAAATAATGAGCAAAACAGAGAAACTGGATCTGATTCCCTTTCGGGGTTTGTTTCAGTTTGATTGCATTTTAGTCATTTAGCAGACGCTCTTATCCAGAGTGACTTACAGTTAGTGAGTGCATACTTTTTTTTTCTCATACTGGCCCCCGTGGGAATTGAACCCACAACCCTGGCGTTGCAAGCACCATGCTCTACCAACTGAGCTACACAGGGCCTAGCAGTGCCTCCAATTTTGTTACCCACTCTTTGAGCTTACAAGGTCAACTGAAATGTGAAAGGTACTGTTTTACTGATTATGTATTCACGTAATCCTGAGGTAACAATTACATTTAACAGCTTTAGCTAATGATAGTGTACAAATACCTACGTATTCTTCATATTTAGCCAAATTCAAATCTGACAAGTGATCCTATTGGCTCTTTCCAGTATGGACATTAATCAAAGGAGAGTACTAATTGGGTAGACCCAACAGAATTTCGTAGTTGTTTACGTCTTGCTCCACTGTGTATGATGATGTCTACCTGAGACTCCGCTGAGTCTATCATTAAAATGAGAGGCCAGTTACAGCCAGATCACAGTCCAATCACACACCCACTGAGATGTATTTCCTTTGTCATCATCGGCTCATACAGTAGCCTTCTAATTAGGAGTCAAACACTCTAATTAAGAGAGATCAGACCAAACCAAAGGCAATAGGGAGGGCAACCTTCCCTCAGGACATTCTGTAGAGCCTGTTGTCACATTGTGTGCCATTGATGTTCCTGAAACTAGGCACTGATAATGAATAGAATTGATTTATTTTACCTGTATTTTACCAGGTAAGTTGACTGAGAACACATTCTCATTTACAGCAATAACCTGGGGAATATTTACAGGGGAGAGGAGGGGATAAATGAGCTAATTGGAAGCTGGGGATGAATAGGTGGCCATGATGGTATGAGGGCAAGATCGGGAATTTAGTCAGGACACCGTGGTTAACACCACTACTCTTAAGATAAGTGCCATGGGATCTTTAGTGACCACAGAGAGTCAGGACACCCGTTTAACATCCCATCCAAAAGACAGCACCCTACACAGGGCAATGTCCCCAAGCACTGAGTTATTTTTTTATTTATTGCCCAGAGGAAATAGTGCCTCTTACTGGCATGCCAACACCACTTCCAGCAGTATCTGGTCTCCCATCCAGGAACTGACCAAGACCAACCCTGCTTAGCTTCAGAGGCAAGCCAGCAGTGGGATGCAGGGTGGTATACTGATAATGAGAACTGATAATGAATTCCGGCCATTAAAACATTCCACCTCATGGAGACGCTGTCTCCCAAATGGCACCCTATTCCCTACATAGTGCACCTACATAGAGCCCAATCGGCCATGGTGAAAAGTAGTGCACTATACAGGGGATAGCGTGATTACCTCGCTGTGATTACCTCGCCGATATGGCATATTCATGCAAATATTAGGAGCACAAACATTAGAATTCATGAGATGTCCAACTATCCACAAAGTTAATTATTGTTCTGCTCATATCGCAATTAATTAATTTAAGATCAATTCTACCTCAATTCTCAGGGAAGTGTCTATTTCTCCCCTCTATGAATTTATGAATACATAATTAAAATAAGCCAGAGATATGGGGAAATAACCCAATATTGTACCATCTGTGTTAAAGGATCAGTAATGGATCTGTCTAGGTGTCTCTGTCAGTCAATGGACAATTTAACATCTCTATTAAAAACATTGCTTGCTTGTATTGAATAATTCATGTTTTCTTTCCAAATTAAAATATTGGACCACATCAAAGTGACAATATGGTGATTCTGGATGGCAGTTGTCATCTCACATGGCCTTATCACAGTTATATAAATCAATTTATTCCAGATTAGATACATAAACGCATTTGAAATATATTGGAATGTCTATATATCAGTGACTTCAAGAGAAATGTCTCAATGATACCTTTCTTTTAATGTATTGCTCATCTTTTATCTTCATCTTTGAAGTCTTTGGAGGATGAAAATGGGCCGGTTTGATAAGCAGGTTGGCATTTATTGGGATGAGTCACTAGCTGGCACAGCCGCAAAATCATAACATTTAAACCTAATCTTAACCTTAACCCTAACCTTAACCACACTGCTAACCTTCTGCTTAACCCTAAAACATTTTTTCATGCATTTTTACAATATAGTTGATTTTTACTTTGCAGCTGGCCCATCTCCAGGACAAGAGTAATCACATTATTTTATATAGCGCTTCTCATTACAAGTAGAATCTCAAATTCGCTTTAAATTAAAAATACATATATAATAATTTAAATTGGGCACCTTGCCATCTTCAAAGTTCACAGCTCCTCCTTCGTAGGTAGACTGAATCGTCCCCTGCCAGAAGTGTAGCACACACCTGGGTGATGCTTCAGCGACTGTAAAAGCGCCAGTAAGACCACCACACCTCGACAGTAGTCCAGAAGAGACCCCTACGAGGCGAGCCCCTGCATCCCCTCACACCGCAGTCCACTTCCCTCTAGGAACAGAGGGAAGTGGACTGCTAATGCTTAAAGAGATACTTCAGGATTTTGGCAATCAAGCCCTTTATCTATTTCCCCATAGTCAGATGACCCATAGACTTCCAATCATTGTGCTAACTCAAGTTAGCAACTGCACTAAAACTAGTTAGCAACTTTCTTCAAACTGCACATAGAGACATAAAAATGGTATCCACGAGTTCATCTGACTCTGGGGAAGTAGATAAAGGGCTTCATTGCCAAAATCCTGAAGTATCCCTTTAAGTCCTTTCTGAAATACAATAAACAATCATTATTCATTCATCTCATTAAGTTATTTGAGGTATTTGAAATACATATTCTTCAAAATCCAAGGGAATATTTCATTGATTGAAATGACTAAATCTAACAGACACTGGTTTTAAAACACATTCAGCTCCTATCTAAAATACACAAGAAGTTATAGTATTTCTCCGAGTCACTTTTCCATGCTGTTTTTCTTAGTAGTGATTGGTGCAGCAGTCCCTGTGTTAGGGGAACAGCGTGGCCCCTGATACTGGCCCCCTGTGATTCCTCCTGACCCCTCTGTCTGGCAGACACCTCAACAGCTGACTGCTCTGCTCTCAACCCCACATTACTGCCTTTAACCCCCCACTGGGCCTGGGAAGGCTTTTTAGAGCTTAGTGTATGGCTGTTCTAAGCAATCTAAGCAATGTGTCCACTCGAAAACACACACATACAGTGCCTTCGGAAAGTATTCAGACCCCTTTAGTTTTTCCACATTTTGATACGTTACAGCCTTATTCTAAAATTGATTAAATTGTCCCCCCCCACATAAGCATTCAGACCCTTTACTCAGCACTTTGTGAATCCAAGATGGCGTAGTAGTGCAGTCCTGTTCTTGTCGTGTGTCTGTAAATAGCCTGTAAATACCCTGTTTTTTTGTATTTTTCGTACATATTCCCCTATCAGACTTTTCATCCTTCTACAGAATATACTTTCCTGCAACCCGCCTCACTCAATGTGGAACGGATTCTATTATTGACTTACCTTTATCTGGAGTCTTCAGTTGAAACTAGCTAGCCAGCTGACTGGCTACTTGCTATTAGCCACAGCTGGCGGTATTTCACCCAGAGCATTGGATTTTTTTTCTTTTTTCTGCGGGATTGATTTGGTCACTGGACATTAATCACCGGATATTCGGCCAGTCTGCACAGCGCGTTGTCGACCCAGAACATATCGGTTTTTCCGCCGGAATCACTGGACCTTTAACTCCGGATTCATCGCTACCAGCTAGCTGCAACGGAATGGACGCTGTGGTCTGGCTAATCATCCTGAGCTAGGCCCATCTCCCGGCTATCTACCTCTCTGTCAACCGGACGGGACCACCTAGTGTTGACACGGAGCCCCGCCGATCCTACACGACTGGTCTGCCGACGAAATCGTCTGATGTAGTTACGACGTTAACCACGAAGATTCCATCTGCTAGCCCCGGCCCGCTAGCACACGCTAGCCGTGGCCTCTCACTCGAACTATCCTATTGCTGTTCACCGGACCTTACGATAACTCAGCTATACAGCTGATGTTTGCTGGACTGTTCCTTTTTACGGTACTACATCCTGTTTAGGTTTAGCCTCAGCCCAAACATGGTTAGCTTATTGTTGTTTCGGTTATTTCTAATTGTACTATTTTACTGTAGACCCCCAGCCCAGCTAAACCTGGCTTAGATAGCTCCTTTGTCCCACCCCCTATACACGCGGAGACCGACTCAATTGATGCCTCCAGCGATGCTATCTCTTTCATTGTTACCCAACGCTTAGGTTTACCTCCACTTTACTCATATCCTTCCATATCCTTGTCTGTACATAATGCGCTGAATCTTTTCTATAACACCCGGAAATCTGCCCCCCTTTATTCTATGTACCCAACGCACTAGAAGACCAGTTCTTAAAGCCTTTAGCCGTATCCTTATTCTAGTCCTCCTCTGTTCCTCTGGTGATGTAGAGGCTAACCCAGGCCCTGCAGCCCTCAGTATCACTCCTACTCCCCAGGCGCTATCATTTGCTGACTTCTGTAATCGCAAAAGTCTTGGTTTCTTGCACATAAATATCAGAAGTCTACTTCCTAAGTTTGAGTTATTCACTGCGTTAGCACACTCCGCCAACCCTGATGTTCTAGCAGTGTCTGAATCCTGGCTCAGGAAGGCCACCAAAAATTCTGAAATTTCCATCCCCAACTATAACATTTTCCGTCTAGATAGAACTGCCAAAGGGGGTGGAGTTGCAATCTATTGTAGAGATAGCCTGCAGAGCTCTATCATACTATCCAGGTCTGTGCCCAAACAGTTTGAGCTTCTACTTCTAAAAATCCACCTTTCCAGAAATAAGTCTCTCACTGTTGCCGCTTGCTACAGACCCCCCTCAGCCCCCAGCTGTGCCCTGGACACCATATGTGAATTGATTGCCCCCCATTCATCCTCAGAGTTCGTACTGCTTGGTCTACCTGCCACCCTAGATGGCACTCTTCTCATACTGAGAAGCTTACAGAGTACTTTGAGAAGAATGCAATTGCTGAATTTATGTAGTTATTCTAAACACTGTTTTGATAACTTTTAAGTGTAATAGTTATTTGTAGAATAAACCATCCTTCACATAATACTGCAGAATCCGTTCTGCTAATATAACAATGTGCAAATAGTGCACTTGCATTTCATATTTTATTGTAATTCACAACCAATACAGATACTGTACCTATCAACATTTTTGTTCAACTTTCTTTTTACCCTTTTTTCGCCCCAATTGGTAGTCACAGTCTTGTCCCATCGCTGCAACTCCCGTACAGGTTGAGAGCCATGCGTCCGCCGAAACACGACTCTGCCAAGCCGCACTGCTTTTTGACACACTGCTCGCTTAACTCGGAAGCCAGCCACACCAATGTGTTGGAGGAAACATCGTACAACTGGCGACCATGTCAGCGTGCATTTGCCCAGCCTGCCACAGGAGTCGCTAGAGCGCAATGGGACAAAGACATCCCGGCCGGCCAAACCCTCCCCTAACCCGGACGACGCTGGGCCAATTGTACGCCGCCTCATGGGTCTCCCAGTCGCGACCGGCTGCGACACAGCCCGCGATTGAACCCATGTCCCATGACCTAAATTGGGATATGCTTAACACCCCGGCCATCCTACAATCTAAACTAGATGCCCTCAACCTCACGCAAATTATCAACGAACCTACCAGGTACAACCCTAAATCCGTAAACATGGGTACCCTCATAGATATCATCCTGACTAACATACCCTCTAAATACACCTCAGCTGTCTTCAACCAGGATCTCAGCGATCACTGCCTCATTGCCTGCGTCCGTAACGGGTCCGCGGTCAAACGACCACCCCTCATCACTGTCAAACGCTCCCTAAAACACTTTAGCGAGCAGGCCTTCCTAATTGACCTGGCCCAGGTATCCTGGATGGATATAGATCTCATTCCGTCAGTAGAGGATGCCTGGTTGTTCCTTAAAAGTAATTTCCTCTCAATCTTAAATAAACATGCCCCATTCAAAAATACAGAACTAAGAACCGATATAGCCCCTGGTTCTCCTCAGACTTGACTGCCCTTGACCAGCACAAAAACATCCTGTGGCGTACAGCATTAGCATCAAATAGCCCCGCGATATGCAACTTTTCAGGGAAGTTAGGAACCAATATACACAAGCAGTCAGGAAAGCAAAGGCTAACTTTTTCAAACAGAAATTTGCATCCTGTAGCACTAACTCCAAAAAGTTTTGGGACACTGTAAAATCCATGGAGAATAAGAGCACTTCCTCCCAGCTGCCCACTGCACTGAGGCTAGGAAACACTATCACCACCGATAAATCTACAATAATCGAGAATTTCAACAAGCATTTTGCTACAGCTGGCCATGCCTTCCATCTGGCTACCACTACCCCGGCCACCAACTCTGCACCCTCTGCTGCAACTTGCCCATGCCCCCCCCGCTTCTCCTTAACACAAATTCAGACAGCTGATGTTTTGAAAGCGCTGCAAAATCTGGACCCCTACAAATCAGCTGGGCTAGACAATCTGGACCCTTTCTTTCTAAAACTAGCCGCCGAAATTGTCGCAACCCCTATTACTAGTCTGTTCAACCTCTCTTTCATAACGTCTGAGATACCCAGAGATTGGAAAGCTGCCGCGGTCATCCCCCTCTTCAAAGGGGGTGACACTCTAGATCCAAACTGCTACAGACCTATATCCATCCTGCCCTGCCTTTCGAAAGTATTTGAAAGCCAAGTTAACAAACAGATCACCGACCATTTCGAATACCACCGTACCTTCTCCGCTATGCAATCCGGTTTCCGAGCTGGTCATGGGTGCACTTCAGCCACGCTCAAGGTCCTAAACGATATTATAACCGCGATTGATAATAGACAGTACTGTGCAGCCGTCTTCATCGACCTGGCCAAGGCTTTCGACTCTGTCAACCACCGCATTCTTATTGGCAGACTAAAGAGCCTTGGTTTCTCAAATGACTGCCTCGCCTGGTTCACCAACTACTTCTCAGATAGAGTTCAGTGTGTCAAATTGGAGGGCCTGTTGTCTGGACCTATGGCAGTCTCTATGGGGGTGCCACAGGGTTCAATTCTTGGGCCGACACTTTTCTCAGTGTATATCAATGATGTCGCTCTTGCTGCTGGTGACTCTCAGATCCACCTCTACGCAGACGACACCATTTTGTATACATCTGGCCCTTCATTGGACACTGTGTTAACAAACCTCCAAACGAGCTTCAATGCCATACAACACTCCTTCAGTAGCCTCCAACTGCTCTTAAACACTAGTAAAACTAAATGCATGCTTTTCAATCGAACGCTGCTGGCACCCGCCCACCCGACTAGAATCACCACTCTCGACGGGTCTGACCTAGAGTATGTGGACAACTACAAATACCTAGGTGTCTGGTTAGACTGTAAACTCAACTTCCAGACTCACATAAAGAATCTCCAATCCAAAGTTAAATCTAGAATCGGCTTCCTATTTCGCAACAAAGCCTCCTTCACTCATGCTGCCAAACATGCCCTAGTAAAACTGACTATCCTACCGATCCTTGACTTCGGCGATGTCATTTACAAAATAGCCTCCAACACTCTACTCAGCAAATTGGATGTAGTCTATCACAGTGCCATCCGTTTTGTCTCCAAAGCCCCATACACTACCCACCACTGTGACCTGTACGCTCTTGTTGGCTGGTCCTCACTACATGTTCGTCGTCAAACCCACTGGCTCCAGGCCATCTATAAATCACTGCTAGGCAAATCCCCGCCTTATCTTAGCTCATTGGTCACCATAGCAGCACCCACCCGTAGTCTGCGCTCCAGCAGGTATATCTCACTGGTCATTCCCAAAGCCAACACCTCCTTTGGCCTCCATTCCTTCCAGTTCTCTGCTGCCAATGACTGGAACGAATTGCAAAAATCTCTGAAGCTGGAGACTCTTATCTCCATCAATAACTTTAAGCATCAGTTGTCAGAGCACCTTACCGATCACTGCACCTGTACACAGCCCATCTGAAATTAGCCCACCCAACTACCTCATCCCTATATTGTTATTTATTTTGCTCTTTTTGCACCCCAGTATCTCTATTTGCACATAATCTCTTGCACATCTAGCATTCCAGTGTTAATACTATTGTAATTATTTTGCACTATAGCCTATTTATTGCCTTACCTCCATAACTTGTTCATTTGCACACACTGTATATATATTTTCTGTTGTATTTTTTGACTTTATGTTTTGTTTTACCCCATATGTAACTCTGTTGTTTTTATTGCACTGCTTTGCTTTATCTTGGCCAGGTCGCAGTTGTAAATGAGAACCTGTTCTCAACTGGCTTACCTGGTTAAATAAAGGTGAAATAAAAAATAAAAATAAATAAAAAACTTTGTTGAAGCACCTTTGTCAGCGATTACAGCCTCAAATCTTCTTGGGTATGACGGTACAAGCTTGGCACACCTGCATTTGGGGAGTTTCTCCCATTCTTCTCCGCAGATCCTCTAAAGCTGTGTCAGGTTGGATGGGGAGCGTCGCTACTATTTTCAGGTCTCTCCAGAGATGTTCGATCGGGTTCAAGTCAGGGCTCTGGCTGGGCCATTCAAAGACATTCAGAGACTTGTCACGAAGCCACTCCTGCATTGTCTTGGCTGTGTGCTTAGGGTCGTTGTCCTGTTGGAAGGTGAACCTTCACCCCAGTCTGAGGCCCAGAGCGCTCTGGAGCAGGTTTTCATCAAGGATCTCTCTGTACTTTGCTCCGTTCATCTTTGCCTTAATCCCGAATAGTCTCCCAGTCCCTGCCGCTGAAAAACATCCCCAGAGCATGATGCTGCCACCACCATGCTTCACTGTAGGGATGGTGCCAGGTTTCGTCCAGACGTGACGCTTGGCATTCAGGCCAAAGAGTTCAATCTTGGTTTCATCAGACCAGAGAATCTTGTTTCTCATGGTCTGAGAGTCTTTAGGTGCCTTTTGGCAAAGTCCAAGCGGGCTGTCATGTGCCTTTTACTGAGGAGTGGCTTCCATATGTCTACTCTACCATAAAGGCTCTAGAGCTCTGTCAGAGTGACCATCGGGTTCTTGGTCACCTCCCTGACCAAGGCCCTTCTCCCCGATTGCTCAGTTTGGCCGGACGGCCAGCTCCAGGAAGAGTCTTGGTGGTTCCAAACTTCTTCCATTTAAGAATGATGGAGGCCACTGTGTTCTTGGGGACCTTCAATGCTGCAGACATTTTTTGGCACCCTTCCCCAGATCTGTGCCTCGACAAAATCCTGTCTCGGAGCTCTACGGACAATTCCTTCGACCTCATGGCTTGGTTTTTGCTCTGACATGCACTGTCATCTGTGGGACCTTATATAGTAAGGTATGTGCCTTTCTAAATCATGTCCAATCAATTGAATTTACCACAGGTGGACTCCAATGAAGTTGTAGAAACATCTGAAGGATGATCAATGGACAGGAGGCAGCTGAGGGGAGGAAGGCTCATAATAATGGCCGGAACGGAGAAATGGAATGGCATCAAACACCTGGAAATCATCAGTTTGATGTATTTGTTACCATTCCACTAATTCCGCTCCAAGAGTTATGTCGCACATGTAGCTAACAAAAACATATGGAAATGTCTGCTCTACCCAAAATTACAACCAAATAATTGCACTATTACCGCAAAAATGGAAGGGGAAAGTGGAAGGGGAAAAACCTGCCAATTCCAAGTGGAAAAAAGCATCTACTTTTTTTTGTCAATAGAAATAACAGCATTCTCCATGCACTGTAATTTATAAATTGATAAGCACTATTGATAAGAGCTAGGTAAATGAGTAATCCGTTTGTCAAAGCGGATTGTAAATACACATAGCAATTGTTTTAGATGATTTTTCCTTATGATCCCTGGAGACAAATGAAAAACCAGTCATATGGAAGCAAATTGAAAATCATATCAACATGACATGTATTGTGGCCCCTTTTCCACAGTGAATTAGGATATAAATAGCTGTGCCGTTATTCAGAATTTCAATTATGTGCCCTCATGATTTGCGTGGATGAAATTTGGAGACCCACGCTATAGGTTTCTGTACGGCTGAACCTTCCGTATGATGTATGTGCTTTAGAATGTTTTGATTATATGCCCGGGTTTTTGTATCGTGTACAATTTTTTTCGTATTAAATATTAGCCACTATCGGGATCCACCGTCAGTAATACCCACATACATTTATTTTTGCATCATTCCATTTCATTTACCTTACTTTGCTCTGTCACGTCCTTGTAAGTTGTTCCTGAGGGTCGTTAGCATTAGTGGACCATATTAGGCTAATGTTGCGCAATAATTTGGACATGTAGCCAATTTGACTCATTATGGAACTCAGACCACACATAGCAGGTTAAACCTGGAGCCTGGAGCACGGTTCACATCAACTGGACTGTAAACCTTTAGCCTGGAGCACGGTACACAACAACTGGACTGTAAACCTTTAGCCTGGAGCACGGTTCACAACGACTGGACTGTGAACCTGGAGCCTAGCGCACGGTTCACAACAACTGGACTGTAAACCTGGAGCCTAGCGCATGGTTCACAATGACTGGACTGTAAACCTGGAGCCTAGCGCATGGTTCACAACGACTGGACTGTAAACCTGGAGCCTAGCGCACGGTTCACAACGACTGGACTGTAAACCTAGAGCCTAGCGCGCGGTTCACAACAACTGGACTGTAAACCTGGAGCCTGGAGCACGGTTCACAACGACTGGACTGTAAACCTGGAGCCTAGCGCACGGTTCACAACGACTGGACTGTAAACCTGGAGCCTAGCGCATGGTTCACAACGACTGGACTGTAAACCCTAGAGCCCTAGCGCATGGTTCACAACGACTGGACTGTAAACCTGGAGCCTAGCGCACGGTTCACAACGACTGGACTGTAAACCTGGAGCCTAGCGCACGGTTCACAACGACTGGACTGTAAACCTGGAGCCTAGCGCACGGTTCACAACGACTGGACTGTAAACCTGGAGCCTAGCGCACGGTTCACAACGACTGGACTGTAAACCTGGAGCATAGCGCACGGTTCACAACAACTGGACTGTAAACCTGGAGCCTAGCGCATGGTTCACAACAACTGGACTGTAAACCTGGAGCCTGGAGCACGGTTCACAACGACTGGACTGTTGTCATATAGTTTTTCCACCTTCCAATATTTAATGGATTGAACTTGAACATGACAACTTTCAGGATTAATCAAACCACTGTATTTTTTATTCATCAATATATTTCGTGCGTAAAGGCTCTCCAAACTGTTTTTGTTTTGTTTTTGTTCAAACATACTTTCCTAACCCCAAAATATACCAAAATAATCTAAAAGATCAGAGTATATTTAAATCTACCAGTTGGTGCTGAAACTGAGACGAATATGCATAGATGATTTCTTTCATTGATCTCTATATTCTGACTCCGTTCTCTCTATGTATTCTATTGAGTCTGTCGACAAAATTCTAATTAAAGGTACACCGTATTTAGTAAAGTTTACACTCTTATCCAGAGCGACTTACAGTTAGTGAGTGCATACATTATTTTATTTTTCATACTGGCCCCCTGTGGGAATCGAACCCACAACCCTGGCGTTGCAAACGCCATGTTCTATCAACTGAGCTACGTCCCTGCCGGCCATTCCCTCCCCTACCCTGGACGACGCTGGGCCAATTGTGCGCCGCCCCATGGGTCTCCAGGTCGTGGCCGGCTACGACAGAGGACCCCTTAAGGTATAACAAAAATATATACATAAAAAATATTTGATGAAACATTGAATTTGGCCTTATTGCTGTTAGCCCATTGAAACGTAATAACAGCTGAATAACAGCTTCATACATAGATAAACAGAAAAAAAGCTAAAGGAAGTTAATTCTGAAGTGTCTGAGAGATATAAGAAAGATCAGGAAACGATGTATATTGTTTAATGTATTTATCCCCTTATTTTAGGCACTAAACTGTCTCCATACAGTGGGGGAAAAGGTATTTAGTCAGCCACCAATTGTGCAAGTTCTCCCACTTAAAAAGATGAGAGAGGCCTGTCATTTTCATCAAAGGTACACGTCAACTATGACAGACAAAATGAGAAAAAATTATCCAGAAAATCACATTGTAGGATTTCTAATGAATTTATTTGCAAATTATGGTGGAAAATAAGTATTTGGTCAATAACAAAAGTTTCTCAATACTTTGTTATATACCCTTTGTTGGCAATGACACAGGTCAAACGTTTTCTGTAAGTCTTCACAAGGTTTTCACACACTGTTGCTGGTATTTTGGCCCATTCCTCCATGCAGATCTCCTCTAGAGCATTGATGTTTTGGGGCTGTCGCTGGGCAACACGGACTTTCAACTCCCTCCAAAAATGTTCTATGGGGTTGAGATCTGGAGACTGGCTAGGCCACTCCAGGACCTTGAAATGCTTCTTACGAAGCCACTCCTTCGTTGCCCGGGCGGTGTGTTTGGGATCATTGTCATGCTGAAAGACCCAGCCACGTTTCATCTTCAATGCCCTTGCTGATGGAAGGAGGTTTTCACTCAAAATCTCACGATACATGGCCCCATTCATTCTTTCCTTTACACGGATCAGTCGTCCTGGTCCCTTTGCAGAAAAACAGCCCCAAAGCATGATGTTGCCACCCCCATGCTTCACAGTAGGTATGGTGTTCTTTAGATGCAACTCAGCATTCTTTGTCCTTCAAACACAACGAGTTGAGTTTTTACCAAAAAGTTATATTTTGGTTTCATCTGACCATATGACATTATCCCAATCCTCTTCTGGATCATCCAAATGCACTCTAGCAAACTTCAGATGGGCCTGGACATGTACTGGCTTAAGCAGGGGGACATGTCTGGCACTGCAGGATTTGAGTACCTGGCGGCGTAGTGTGTTACTGATGGTAGGCTTTGTTACTTTGGTCCCAGCTCTCTGCAGGTCATTCACTAGGTCTCCCCGTGTGGTTCTGGGATTTTTGCTCACTGTTCTTGTGATCATTTTGACCCCACGGGGTGAGATCTTGCGTGGAGCCCCAGATCGAGGGAGATTATCAGTGGTCTTCCATTTCACTCCATTTAACTCCTGAGTGGCGCAGTGGTCTAAGGCACTGCATCGCAGTGCTAACTGTGCCACTAGAGATCCTGGTTCGAATCCAGGCTCTGTCGCAGCCGGCCGCGACCGGGAGACTCATGGGCGGCGCACAATTGGCCCAGGGTAGGGGAGGGAATGGCCGGCAGGGATGTAGCTCAGTTGATAGAGCATGGTGTTTGCAACGCCAGGGTTGTGGGTTTGATTCCCACGGGGGGCCAGTATAAAAAAATATGTATTCACGAACTGTAAGTCACTCTGGATAAGAGTGTCTGCTAAAATGTAAAAAATTTAATGTAATTTCCTAATAATTGCTCCCACAGTTGATTTCTTCAAACCAAGCTGCTTACCTATTGCAGATTCAGTCTTCCCAGCCTGGTGCAGGTCTACAATTTTGTTTCTGGTGTCCTTTGACAGCTCTTTGGTCTTGGCCATAGTGGAGTTTGGAGTGTGACTGTTTGAGGTTGTGGACAGGTGTCTTTTATACTGATAACAAGTTCAAACAGGTGCCATTAATACAGGTAACGAGTGGAGGACAGAGGAGCCTCTTAAAGAAGAAGTTACAGGTCTGTGAGAGCCAGAAATCTTGCTTGTTTGTAGGTGACCAAATACTTATTTTCCACCATAATTTGCAAATAAATTCATAAAAAATCCTACAATGTGATTTTCTGGATTTTTTTTCCTCAATTTGTCGGTCATAGTTGACATGTACCTATGATGAAAATTGCAGGCCTCTCTCATCTTTTTAAGTGGGAGAACTTGCACAATTGGTGGCTGACTAAATACTTTTTTCCCCCCACTGTATATACTTCCATTGATTTTTTAAACTGGTACTCGTGTACCTTCAGACTTGTCTTGTGAGGCTTGCGTCTCATCTTTCCATAGAGGGGTCATAATAGTTTTTAGTCAAAACCGTTCGGACGCTACAGACGTTTTCATGAGAAGTCCAATTTTGGGATGTCTCATGGTCTGACAAACATTGCTCTAGCTCTGCAGATGCGGAAGGGCGACATCGGCGGATGCAGTGGATTGAGACGCAGCCCATGACAGATTTTGATGGGATTTTTTTTATTATGCTAATTCGATTTCACTGACTTCACACTATGTAATAATTTGGGGGTGATTATATTTGTCCTCTTACACACAAGTGTGTAATAGAAATGTATTTTTTTGCATATCCTCAACTCCCCCTGAGACACCCACAGGGAGTGGGGTCGCAGTCAGGGTCACCTTTGTAAAGCGCCCCTGGGGCAATTAGGGTTAAGTGCCTTGCTCAAGGGCACAGATTTTTCACCTTGTCAGCTCTGGTATACAAACTTGTGAACTTTCAGTTAATGGCCCAACGTTCTAACCTCGAGGCTACCTGCCGCCCTACTAATTCAAGCTAATCAGTTCTCTATTCTCCTTAATGACCCTGTCTTCATTAACTAGTGAGAATGTATTTCTTCTCTTAGATCTGTGGAATGAATATCTCTGTTCTTGAACTGTAGCTTAACCTGGTTCCATATTACAGAGAAAGAATGAGTGAAGTACGCAAAATGCAAACTGCTTTTTTTTATAAGGATCGTATGAAAGCAAATGAAGAAGGCATGCCACAATCAATGCATAACATATAGAGAGCGCACACGCACGTGCACATGCACATGTACACACGCGCACACAAACACAAACACACACACGAAAAATGTGACAATGTCTTCAGTGGAGCTGCCTGTCTATCTCCAGATTCAACATCTGTCAATAAATGGTCAAATATTCCACACAGGGGAAAATGTGTTTGACTGTAGATGAAAAGACCAAACTGTGTGCATTGAAATGACACTTCTAATCCAATTGTGCCACTTATTACTTAATGGTTTCTGAATGACTGTAACATAAAAGGAATGGAAGAGACATTGGAAAAAATATTTTCATGTGTTTTCAGGGAAATTCCATTTTACATATCTTTGAGGGGGAAAAACATTTGTGTCCATCCAGTTTTGGAATACATTATCATACTTTTACATGCGCATGAGGGAGTCAGTTCCTAGCGACAAACATCAACGAAATGTATTATAGTAAATGCATTCTGGGTAATAGAATATATGTTTGTGAAAGGAAATGATGAAGGCCTTCGGTATTGTTAGTCCCTGGTTAATTCACACAAACACACACACGTGCATGGGGGCACACACACGCACATACAGTCTCCATCAACAATCCCTATATTTTATTCAGTTACCCTTGGGCTTTTGGCCACAACAGTTGGCCAAATAGAGATATATAATATTATATTATATTTAATTATGTGGTTGGTCGTCTCGTATTCTTCCTCAGGCAGCTCAGGCAGCTACAGCCTCATAATAAACAGCAGCCTCCCCAAAGTGGAAATGTTCCCCATTCTAGTTAACCTCCAGTCACACCTGGAGTGTGGACAAATCAGCCCAGCCAATCAGTGGCTGTCTATAGCTCCTGGCATCGTCTTTCCCTCGGGGTATGTGTGTGTGTGTGTGTGTGTGTGTGTGTGTGTGTGTGTGTGTGTGTGTGTGTGTGTGTGTCGTATTCCCGAACAACTACTGACAGTATCACCAGCTAGCTGAGGTTCAGGTCACCTGAACACTGAATACACAAAGCACATCCCCACTTCTATTGGTTAAGGGATTTCTATCACGATGCACCGTGGATAAGGCTAAACTCATTACATTTTAGGCACTCTGGCACTTTCCACCTGGTTTCCCTCCAGATAGAAGCTAGGAGTCACAAGAGATTATTAACATATTGAGACCCAAATGTCATTCGGTTTGCATGCAAAGCCACTATGCATGGAAATGATGGAGATACCGGATAGCCAATACTTCTGTAATGGCATTTGAAAGTATTGGATGGTTTCCATCCTTGGCCCTAGGACTAACTGCAGGGCAAAGACGTGTCACGTCTGTTGTTCAGAAAGCTGTAACCATGTCCATTAAGGGGATCATTCACTGGTTAGTTGTGTGGAAACCACCAAGCTTTAAATATAGGTCTGATGGTATGGAAATGTCCCATTCCTTTTGACATATAACCTGAGATAACTGTGCATTAAACAGCTTTGCTCTCTCCCATTGATTTCTTGCCTTCCCTCTCTTCTCTCTCTCACGTCAAGCACTGAGACACTTCGGGCCAGGTGTGTAATTGGTAAAGGCGGAAGAGGAGGAGGAAAGATGAGGGTCAAACAAGGTCAGTGCACCTGCAGTTGATGATTCTAAAGCTTCTAAATGAGCTCTTTCATCTCTGCTGTGGTGAAGGATCCTCCATTTTAACACCTCAGTTAATTGGCATATCTCACTGACACTGTGAGTAGTAGTTCCAGTTAGAAGGAATCCTTGGGAAGGATCATGCAGACTAAAGAACCAATCAGAGAGGTGGTGGACGTGGATCAGTCCCATAGAGGTTAGAGTTAGGGGTGGGGTTAGAGTCCCTCCAAAGGATATATTCTAAGGGCACCCTTGAGTTGCGACTCTGGGGAAAATAAGCTTTGGCTGTAACAACAAGCAACAGCCAGTGACGAGAGAACATTGAGACAAAGATATGAAGACAGATGCGCTGACAGAAATCAGATAGCACTCAATCAAATGAAGATGGGTTAGCGGTTAGCGCTGCGGCTAGCTCGTTAATTAAAGATATGAATGACAGCACTGCTACCGCCGAGGGGATGATAATTTACCCATCAAGTCCAGCGAAAGGGTGATGCATCAATTATACTAATGGTCTGCGGATGAATGCTGTTGGTCTATGGATACGTCCCAAATTGCACCCTATTCCCTATATAGTGTTCTGGTCAAATGTAGTGCAGTATACAGGGAATATAGTGCCATTTGGGACGCAGACTATGAATAGCAGACAACACATTTTGCGAGAAATTGAAAGGAAACCGGTTGATGTCTATAATAATATGTTGTTGTGTTGATGGCAGCATTACTTTGATTAACTTATTTATATAATATGTCAATGCGGACAGTGGAAGACACTCATTCTCTATTCTCGCTTGTTGTATAATGTGTTGATTGATCAATCGTCTAAGAAAACCAATGCCCATTTTGAATGTGGGAGTTGGGAAAGTGAAAATGGACATGTCTTTTCCAAATAGTACTAATATAAATCAGAATGAGTGGCTTTTGTGACATCTTAGTCACAATTAGTTTGAAGAGTAAATACTGAGTGTTGTCATGACGACAGAGAGATTACAGTTTCCCTATGTCCAGTCACGTACCAAAACCGGAATTAAGATAGAAAGCCTGGCTAATTAAATAATCCAAAAATGTACTTCTGTCACGATCGTTTAAAGACTGGTCAAACCAAGGCGCAGCGTGATAAGCGTACATGTTTATTAAACGAATAAACACACGACAAAACAACAAACAAACGATACGTGAAGTCTTAAGGTACACACAACAAACCTATACGGAACAAGATCCCACAACTAACAGGTGCCAAAAGGCTGCCTAAGTATGGTCCCCAATCAGAGACAACGAGCGACAGCTGCCTCTGATTGGGAACCACCCCGGCCAACATAGAAATAGACATACCAGATACTAAACCATAGAAACAACACAACACGGAATATACACACCCCTGACTCAACAAATAAACGTCCCCTGAGTCAGGGCGTGACAACTTCTTAACACTTCCTTCAAAATCAGGATATAAGGTAGGTAGAAAAGATACTATAATGGTAATTACTTGGTATAAGGCCTATGTCATTTAACTGTTACGTGTCATGTAGCCCCTGCACGTTTTTGGAGTTTCGATGTTCTGCTTGGAGGTACCTCCCCCCTGCTCAAGGAAAACGGCATCAGGTGGGGGCCTAATCAGTGTAGGGAATCATCAGGTGTGGTTGTGTGCAAACACCAATCAGAGTTACAACCAACTCATTAGCCTTGTGCTAAGTGTGTCCACCCTGAGATTGGAAGGTTGGGGGTTTGATCCCTGGCCGAGTCATACCAAACGACTGGGACCCGATGCCTCTCTGCTTGGATTTCAGCATTAAGGAGATAGATTCGTTGTGGGCAAGGCCCTGCGACTGACTAGCGCCTTGTCCAGGTGGTGTACTACGCCACACTGCAGAAACAGGAGATAGGCTCCTGCCCCTATGAGCCGTTCTGCCTCTGACAAGGCTTACTTGTCCAAAGCTTACTGGAATTAACACCTCCCACCATGTATAAAGAACCTGAGTGTGGGCTGCTCTGATGGAAGCTCTCATTCAATGTTGGACCCAGAAAGAATGAACATGCCTATCTCCAGGTTCCTACCAATGTACTAGAGTTGCTTGTCAGTGAATTGATATTGTGGACAAATGTCCCGACATCAAGATTATGCGCCCCCCTTTTGTAGCTGTAAAGGCAATGAAATGGTCTCTTCTCTGCAGACAGACAGTTGAGTGACATGCTGTTTACAGCCAGGTGTTCGGAGAGAGAGAGGGATAAGCTGGACCGCAGTCCTCCATCCTTCCTTCACTTCTGGGGAAACAGCAACAACAAGCGCCAGATGAAACCTGAGATTGAGGAGGAGGCAGCGGCAGTCTCTCTCGATCGATCAATAATTCAGCTTTAATCGGAGCTCTGCAGGTGTGCAGCAGACAGAGGGAGCAAGGCGGTACACCACCATAAAGATATACACCTAGCAGTTGACTGTTATCAGACCAACAGCGAAAAACCCACATCTCAGCTCAGTTGTGTCTAAAAGGAGTCAATTACACCAACATCACCACAGGAGTTAGTCTCGATAAGGACCCTTTAGAATATTCTGTTTACATGTTTGGGACAGGCACAAAGTTTATCTTTCAAATTGATGGCACTAAAAATATGTCAATGTTCATGCCCAATGAATCCACATTCTCCTTATTTAGATGTTTTACAACATAATACAATTCATCCCATGATATAAAAATAACTTTACATTAAGTGGCCTGACAAACTATTGACTGCGATGCCTGTTTGTACTTTATGTAATTGCAGCACATGATTTGCCTTGATGACAGCTTTGCACACTCTTGGCATTCTCTCAACCAGCGTCACCTGGAATGCTTTTCCAACAGTCTTGAAGGAGTTCCCACATTTGGTGAGCACTTGTTGGCTTCTTTTCCTTCACTCTGCTGTCAAGGTTGGGTGATTGTGGAGGCCAAGTCATCTGATGCAGCACTCCATCACTCTCCTTCTTGGTCAAATAGCCCTTACACAGCCTGGAGGTGTGTTGGGTCATTGTCCTGTTGAAAACCGGATCGGATGGCGTACCCCCCCACCCACATCTCCTCCTCCATTCTTTACAGTGGGAATCACACATGCAGAGATCATCCATTCACCTACTCTGCGTCTCACAAAGACACAGCGGTTGGAACCAAAAATGTCAAATTTGTACTCATCAGACCAAAGGACAGATTTCCACCGGTCTAATGTCCATTGCTTGTGTTTCTTGGCCCAAGCAAGTCTCTTCGTCTTATTGGTGTCCTTTAGTAGTGGTTTCTTTGCAGCAATTTTGACCATGGCCTGATTCATGCAGTCTCCTCTGAACAGGTGATGTTGAGATGTGTCTGTTACTTGAACTCTGTGAAGCATTTATTTGTGCTGCAATTTCTGAGGCTGGTAACTCTAATGAACTTATCCTCTGCAGCAGAGGTAACTCTGGGTCTTCCTTTCCTGTGGCGGTCCTCATGAGAGCCAGTTTCATCATAGCGCTTGATGGTTTTTGCGACTGCACTTGAAGAAACTTTAAAAGTTCTTGACATTTTCCGTATTCACTGACCTTCATGTCTTAAAGTAATGATGGACTGTCGTTTCACTTTGCTTATTTGAGCTGTTCTTGCCATAATATGGACTTGGTCTTTTACCAAATAAGGCTATCTTCTGTATACCACCCCTACCTTGTCACAACACAACTGATTGGCTCAAACGCATTAAGAACAAAATAAATTCCACTAATTAACTTTTAAGAAGGCACACCTGTTAATTGAAATGAATTCCAGGTGACTACCTCATGAAGCTGGTTGAGAGAATGCCAAGAGTGTGCAAAGCTGTCATCAAGGCAAAGGGTGGCTACTTTGAAGAATCTCAAATATAAAATATATTTTGATTTAACACTTTTTTGGTTACTAAATGATTCCATATGTGTTATTTCATAGTTTTGATGTCTTCACTATTATTCTACAATGTAGAAAATAGTAAAAATAAAGAAAAACCCTGGAATGAGTAGGTGTGTCCAACACTGGTAATGTATGTATTAAATATATAAACAAAGTAAAATGTAAACATTGCTGTGTTAGGTGTCTGTTTTGGGATGAAGATGTCAGTTCAATACCCCAAGTGTGATGTCAATGGATTCAATACAACATTAAGCAGCAGCCCTATGACCAAAAGTATGTGGATACCTGCTCGTCGAACATCTCATTTGAAAGGGGTGCCTACATACTTTTGTATATACAGTGTACCTTACACAGGAGGCTGCTGCTATGAGAACGGCTCATAATAATGGCCGGAAAGGAGCAAATGGAATGGCATCGAACACCTGGAAACCATGTGTTTGATATATATATATACCATTCCACAATTCCACTCCAGTTATTACCACGAGCCCGTAGTGTACCTTACCATGTAAACTAGCTCTGTCTTCTTAGTTTTGGAAAGTCATGATGTCTTTGAAGTGGTTTGCTCCCCTCCCTGTTCAAATATGCTTTGAATCTCTGTGATGAAAGAGGATATCAGTGTTTTATCCTGTGTGACATGATAGCTAAGTCATGATAGCTAACATTTCCATTTGGACCCAGGTGACCTGGTTAAGAAGCTTAAGGCACCGACCCCAGAGGGCAAAACTGGTCGCAATGACGCCATTCTGACATCTTTTGTAACAGTTTGTATACTGATTTGAAATATTTGATCATATATCACATATTTTTAATGACCATCTTCAACTTGTAATTTGACTACATAACAACTGAAATATGACGTCTTTCCCCAGACGTCTTCATGGCGGTTTTGTCCACTGAGTAGCATTCTGACATCTTGTGTGACGTCTTCAACAGGTTGTATACATCTTTTTTTATATTTGATCATATATCACATATTTTTTATGACCGTCTTTAATTTGTGATCTGACCACATAACAACTGAAATATAATGCTTTCCCAAACATCTTCATGGCAATTCTGTCCACTGGGTAGCTATTTAAATGACATAGTTTTATGTAAGGATAGTTTTATGTAGAATTTGAACTTCTAGCTGATGTTAGACACTGTAGCATTATTTTGGTACTAAAGAAGGGCGCTATTGTGAGTTGCTAGGACCCGCTGCATAACCTTTACTTCCCAACCTTTCAGAGCCTTTGAAATGGTGTCAGTCTCTTCTGTCAATGGACCACTGTCGCACCTGGTGAGTTATACCCCTATTGTAGCGGCATGTCATATTTTGCGAGATGAATGATTGCAACAATATATTCATCGACACTACAGCCATCCGTCAGGGTAACACAGTGCAGGGGAAAATGGACCTACTTCAGAGGCAGCCTGCTCACCTCCCACCAGCCCTCTGAGGAAAATAACACCGTGGAAACAAGACTCGTAACACAATGTGTGAATCACTCCACTACCAGAGTCAACGGGTAATGTCTTCATTCAATCACTTTGGAAAGGAACCTAACAACAAAGACTACACTTTGAGAAAACCTTCAACTTTTTCCCTTCTCTGTGAAGGCACCTGTGTGAGATTGTGTTAAAATGGCTTTTCACCGTTTGTGAGAATGTATTGAATAGCAGATGTTCTTACTAACTGAATTATTTCATTGTGCCTTTGAGGAGTGAATGCAATGGAACCAATGTAATAGTCCCAAAAGTGCAAACCCTGTCCATCTGGCACTTCAGGCAGGCTCAATCAAACACTCAACAGTGTATGAAAGAAAACAAATACTATTTAAACCCAGGTCTGGCTAATAACATTAAACACCACTTCTGTTGTGCTTTACAGGATTCAAAATCCCTTCATCTCTCTAGGATCATTAACATAAATACAGATCCTTTCTCTTCGTCCTCTCTGGGCCTGACTCGATTAGTTGTGAAATGGGAGTTCTAAAACCCACTCATTATATGTACTGTATTTACCCACGACCACTTATTTTGAAAAAACCTTTCGTCCAACCAGCAATGCTAGTCTGGCTTCTCTCTTCCGCTGACTAAGAGCACTCCACTCTGAAGACACCAAAATAGATTCAGAAATGCCCTCTGGGCAATGAGGGCTGTAGTGGGAAAAATATCACTAAAACCTGTTGTCGTTCTAAACAGTGAAGGCCATATTGGTGGTGACTCATAGAGTAAGTGGGTGGTGGTAATGCCTGTCTATCTGTGCTCCCTAGATTTATAAAAAATCAGTGTGTGTATAATTCAAGACAGTTTCCATCCAGTGCTTTCCTAAATAGCAATGTAAATACAGGAGAGCACTGATAGAGAGACAAATTGAAAGGTAGAAGGCATAATGAGACATGCATTTTGATTCTTATCCTCTGTTGCACTTTCTGTAGCCTTTTCCTGCAGTCAAATGACTAAATCGTCCTCTAGTGGCCTCATGGGTGGAATGTTATTAATACTTTTCATTATTTCATAATTAAGAAGCATTATTTAACAAAAACGTCAGAATATCCAGTGTTTCTATGTCAAACGGTTTTGTTATATTTCAGTCTTCTGTGATGGTTATAAAGTGTAATATTTGGATGCGAACTCAAAATTGAATACATTTCAACTATACCTGACATGGTATAGGTGTCTTCTTTTTTTTAAGCCCATAACCATGTGTGTGAGGTGTATACTTTAAAGTAGATTTGTTTAAGACTGCCAAGAAACACTCTGTGTGACCTTTTTTTAGCCCACAGCAGTAAAAGGTTAGATAATGCCTATGTGCAACAGTTTTGTGAGTGCATTGTGTAGCCACAGAGTTGCATGCTACAAATATTGTAATTGTCCTCACCCCTTACATGGATGCTGCACTATTTATTTTTGTCATTATTCAAAATTAAAATGGGAGACTATTTTGATAATTTCAAGGGATGTGAATATTTTCTGAAGTATGCAATTTGATTGGCTGTGTACGCCTTTGGTAATTCATCTACAGAATATTGGCCGTTCTTTACCACTTTGATTGCATACGAAACTACATTTTGTACATGTAGACATATTCCATATGCCCCCGGGCAATTAAAGAAATGCATTTCAATTGTACAATGTGCACATTTGGTCACATTTAATAAAAGATAAAACAATAATTGAATTTCATAGCTACCAAAATAAAGGATCAGTCCCATGTGCCTGCAATATTTTGTATTATTTATTATATTATTTATTCCACTGAATTTAGTAAATTATTAAAGATTTCGACAGTGAGAAACAGTGGATTATCTCAAGTCAATTACAGCTCCTGAATAATTCAAGAGTGATGAAGAGTATTCAGATAATATGCTGTGTCATGCATCAGCAAAGCAAGACAAGAATATGCTTCTCACTATTTGTAACAATTCACATCTCCAATGCGATGCTTTGATGGTGAAATTTGTCAAACTCTTTATAGAAAAAAGATATCAGCAGTTCCCATATCTTTTGTTCCTCTCCTCCCTCTGTCCCAACAGACACACCAACAAAAGGGGTGATTACTGAGAGAAATTGAGTAAACGTCATTCTCCCTTGTAAAAACACAAAAGCTGTTTTACAATGTATTTTTTTCTCCCTAGTGTAATTTTTCCATCATATATCTCTCTCTATCCCTCTCTCCCTCCATCTGTAGGATGGATCCATAAACAAGACTTCAGTTTGAACACTGACCTTTGATCTGACCTCTGCGGTCAATGTGTCCTCACCACATGGAATGGATCAAAACACAGCACTAAGTGACCCTCTCTCGAGTACACAGGGAGGGCAGGTAGGGTTACTTGATTGTCAAGGCATTTCCAGGAAATTCTCAAAACCCTAGCACCTTGCTCATAGAGGAAGTGAATACTTCCAGTTAGTGTTGGGGGTTAATTCCATTTTAGTTAGAAATTCCAATTAAATTCTTGAATTCACTCATTAAGTGGAGAATTTACGTTGCATTTTGTTAGAATTTCAACCATTTTCAAGTTATGAAATTGGAACTGAATTGGAATTAGACTGTTTGGACTGTTTGAATTGGAATTGAAATGGAATTGTAAAATAATTAAATATTACATAATAAAGTAATTACATTTAATTTGAATTAAATATTTGGACATTTCCCAATTAATGGAATTAATTCCTTATTATAAAAAATGGACTGCAGGATTTGTTTAAAATCCTTTCAACTTGTATTTCTAGATTTCCAGTAGGCTGTCTGAACAGTGACATGATCCGCCTGAAAGCCTGAGGGAATTTAATTTGAATCTGTGGAGTTGTTGGTGATAATATTGAATTGGGAATAAAAAAAAATTGAATTCACCTAACGTTGGAATTGAAACTAATTGAATTATCTCTGAATTCAAAGACTGACCTAGTATTTGATTTTAATTAAAATGAATTTACAGGGAGAGGGAATTGAATTCAAATTGAATTTGTGGGATTAAGTACAGAACGCGTCTCCTTCCTGAGTGGTAATGACGGCTGCGTGGTCCCATGGTGTTTATACTTGCATACCATTGTTTGTACTGATGAACGTGGTACCTTCTGAACGTGGTACCTTCAGACGCTTTGGAAATTGCTCCCAAGGATGAACCAGACTTGTGGAGGTCTACAATTTTTTCTCTGAGGTCTTGGCTGATTTCTTTGGATTTTTCCATGATGTCAAGCAACGAGGCACTGAGTTTGAAGGTAGGCCTTGAAATACATCCACAGGTACATCTCCAATTGACTCAAATGATGTCAATTACCCTATCAGAAGCTTCTAAAGCCATGACATCATTTTCTGGAATTTTCCAAGCTGTTTAAAGGCACAGTCAACTTAGTGTATGTAAACTTCTGACCCACTGGAACTGTGATACAGTGAATTATAAGTCAAATAATCTGTCTGTAAACAATTGTTGGAAAAATTACTTGTGTCATGCACAAAGTAGATGTCCTAACTGACTTGCCAAAACTATAGTTTGTTAATAAGACATTTGTGGAGTGGTTGAAAAACGAGTTTTAATGACTCCAACCTAAGTGTATGTAAACTTCCGACTTCAACTGTATACTACATATTTGAAGCAATGCATTGGACATACAGTGGTATGCTAATACAGGCATTGGAACTTAGCCATTGGTTGAGATGGACAGGATGTGGATACAGCAGGAGGGAAGGGTCACATTGACCCTTTGTTACTCAAAAGCCTCACTGATGCCATAGCCCTTGGTAGACGGTAAAATAAAAAAGGCTGGAAGAAAGGCTTTCAAAAAGTGCCCCCTTCTGAGAATCTAATGGACTAACGTGGTGGATTTCAGTAAGCATTATGTGAGGAAACGTATTAAAATCTCAAGAAGTGAGGAAATGTGTGACAGGGTATTAGCCGAAAAACTTCCAAAATCCTACCGCAGCAAGCAGTAGAAGGACACTATCAGGAAAAAGCTCTCTTCATCCTGTTCAGTCATTTGGTTCTCAGCAAGCGTTCTACTAAGTGACAAACTCCCTATTGAGAGTCGGAACAGGGAGAGAAATTACGATTTCATGTGATGGGGGAAAAAAGAGGCGCATTGGAATTTCAAAGTCCCTGTAAAGCATGCAACTCGCAGATAGCAGAAATAATTCATTTACTCAGGATAGTACATGCTCAGGGAGAGAGGGTTTAGACCTGGCAGGTATAATCAATGGATTAATGTGTTATCACATATATTTGCTCTTTTCCAGTTCTTTAATCCTTCATCTCCTTTAAATCATACATGCACACACATATAGACAAACACACACAGCGTACACACGTCTCACATTTCTCCCACACACACAGTGTACACACAGTACTCATATCACGCAGACTGGGATATGTTCCGGGTAGCTTACGAAAATAATTTAGACGAATACACTGAAATGGTGACTGAGTTTATCAGGAAGTGTATAGGTGATGTTGTGCCCACTGTGACTATTTAAACCTACCTAACCAGAAACCGTGGATAGATGGCAGCATTCGCCAAAACTGAAAGCGCGAACCATCGCATTTAACCATGGCAAGGTGACTGGGAATATGGCAGAATACAAACAGTGTAGCTACTCACTCCGCAAGGCAATTACACTGGCAAAACATCAGTATAGAGACAAAGTGGAGTCGCAATTCAACGGCTCAGAAACGAGACATATGTGGCAGGGTCTACAGACAATCACGGACTACAAAAGGAAAACAAGCCACGTCGCCGACACCGACATCTCGCTTCCAGACAAGCTAAACACCTTCTTCGCCCGCTTTGAGGATAACACAGTGCCACCAACGAGGCCCACTACCAAGGACTGTGGCCTCTCCTTCTCCGTGGCCAACGTGAGTAAGACATTTAAGCATGTTAACCCCCGCAAGGCTGCCAGCCCAGACGGCATCCCTAGCCGCGTCCTCAGAGCATGCGCAGACCAGCTGGCTGGTGTATTTACGGACATATTCAATCTCTCCCTTTCCCAGTCTACTGTTCCCATATGCTTCAAGATGGCCACCATTGTTCCTGTACCCAAGAAAGCAAAGGTAACTGAACTAAATGACTATCGCCGCGTAGCACTCACCTCTGTCATCATGAAGTGCTTTGAGAGACTAGTCAGATAGATCATATCACCTCTACCTTACCTGTCACCCTAGACCCACTTCAATTTGCTTACCGTCCCAATAGATCCACAGATGATGCAATCGCCATCACACTGCACACGGCCCTATCCCATCTGGACAAGAGGAATACCTATATAAGAATGCTGTTCATTGACTATAGCTCAGCATAGTACCCTACAAGCTCATCATTAAGCTCAAGGCCCTGGGTCTGAATCCCTCCCTGTGCAACTGGGTCCTGGACTTCCTGACGGGCCTCCCCCAGGTGGTGAAGGTAGGAAACAACATCTCCACTTCGCTGATCCTCAACACTGGGGCCCCACAAGGGTGCGTGCTCAGCCCCCTCCTGTACTCCCTGTTCACCCATGACTGCGTGGCCAAGCACGCCTCCAACTCAATCATCAAGTTTGCAGACGACACAACAGTGGTAGGCTTGATTACCAACAATGACGAGACAGCCTACAGGGAGGAGGTGAGGGCTCTGGGAGTGTGGTGCCAGGAAAATATCCTTTCACTCAACGTCAACAAAACAAAGGAGATGATCGTGGACTTCAGGAAACAGCAGAAGGTGCACCCCCCTATCCACATCGACGGGACCGCAGTGGAGAAGGTGGAAAGCTTCAAGTTCCTTGGCGTACACATCACTGACAAACTGAAATGGTCCACCCACGCAGACAGTGTGGTGAAGAAGGTGCAACAGAGCCTCTTCAACCAAATTTTGCTTGGCACCTAAAACATTCACAAACTTTTACAGACGCACAATTGACAGCATCCTGTTGGGCTGTATCACCGCCTGGTACGGGAACTGCACCACTCGCAAGCGTAGGGCTCTCCAGAGGGTGGTGCGGTCTGCCAAACGCATTACCGGGGGCAAACTACCCGCCCTCCAAGACACCTACAGCACCCGATGTCACGGGAAGGCCAAAAAGATCATCAAGGACATCAACCACCCGAGCCACTGCCTATTCACCCCGTTATCATCCAGAAGGTGAGGTCAGTACAGGTGCATCAAAGCTGGGACAGAGATAATGGAAAACAGTTTATATCTCAAGGCCATCCGACTGTTAAATAGCCATCACTAGCACATTAGAGGCTGCTGCTGCCTATTGAAATCACTGGCCACTTTAAGAAATGGAACACTAGTCACTTTAATAATATTTATATATCTTGCACTACTCATCTCACATGTATATACTGTATTCTATTCTATAATATTCTACTGTATCTTAGTCCATGTCACTCTGTCATTGCTTGTCCATATATGTACAGTGGGGGAAAAAAGTATTTCAAATCAAATCAAATCAAATTGTATTGGTCACATGCGCCGAATACAACAGGTACAGACATTACAGTGAAATGCTTACTTACAGCCCTTAACCAACAGTGCATTTATTTTAAACAAAAAAGTAAAAATAAAACAACAACAAAAAAAAAGTGTTGAAAAAAAAAAAAGAGCAGAAGTAAAATAAAGTGACAGTAGGGAGGCTATATATACAGGGGGGTACCGTTGCAGAGTCAATGTGCGGGGCACCCGGCTAGTTGAGGTAGTTGAGGTAATATGTACATGTGGGTAGAGTTAAAGTGACTATGCATAAATACTTAACAGAGTAGCAGCAGCGTAAAAAGGATGGGGTGGGGGCAGTGCAAATAGTCCGGGTAGCCATGATTAGCTGTTCAGGAGTCTTATGGCTTGGGGTAGAAGCTGTTGAGAAGTCTTTTGGACCTAGACTTGGCACTCCGGTACCGCTCGTGCGGTAGCAGAGAGAACAGTCTATGACTAGGGTGGCTGGAGTCTTTGACAATTTTGAGGGCCTTCCTCTGACACCGCCTGGTATAGAGGTCCTGGATGGCAAGAAGCTTTGCCCCAGTGATGTACTGGGCCGTAAGCACCACCCTCTGTAGTGCCTTGCGGTCGGAGGCCAAGCAGTTGCCATACCAGGCGGTGATGCAACCAGTCAGGATGCTCTCGATGGTGCAGCTGTAGAATTTTTGAGGATCTGAGGACCCATGCCAAATCTTTTTTAGTCTCCTGAGGGGGAATAGGCTTTGTCGTGCCCTCTTCACGACTGTCTTGGTGTGTTTGGACCATGATAGTTCGTTGGTGATGTGGACACCAAGGAACTTGAAGCTCTCAACCTGTTCCACTACAGCCCCGTCGATGAGAATGGGGGCGTGCTCAGTCCTCTTTTTTTTTCCTGTAGTCCACAATCATCTCCTTTGTCTTGGTCACGTTGAGGGAGAGGTTGTTATCCTGGCACCACACGGCCAGATCTCTGACCTCCCCTCCCTATAGGCTGTCTCATCGTTGTCGGTGATCAGGCCTACCACTGTTGTGTCGTCGGCAAACTTAATGATGGTGTTGGAGTCGTGCCTGGCCATGCAGTCATGGGTGAACAGAGAGTACAGGAGGGGACTGAGCACGCACCCCCTGAGGGGCCCCCGTGTTGAGGATCAGTGTGGCAGATGTGTTGTTACCTACCCTTACCACCTGGGGGCGGCCCGTCAGGAAGTCCAGGATCCAGTTGCAGAGGGAGGTGTTTAGTCCCAGGATCCTTAGCTTAGTGATGAGCTTAGAGGGCACTATGGTGTTGAATGCTGAGCTGTAGTCAATGAATAGCATTCTCACGTAGGTGTTCCTCTTGTCCAGGTGGGAAAGGGCAGTGTGGAGTGCAATAGAGATTGCATCATCTGTGGATCTGTTGGGGCGGTATGCAAATTGGAGTGGGTCTAGGGTTTCTGGGATAATGCTGTTGATGTGAGCCATGACCAGCCTTTCAAAGCACTTCATGGCTACAGACGTCAGTGCTACGGGTTGGTAGTCATTTAGGCAGGTTATCTTAGAGTCCTTGGGCACGGGGACTATGGTGGTCTGCTTGAAACATGTTGGTATTACAGACTCAGTCAGGGACATGTTGAAAATGTCAGTGAAGACACTTGCCAGTTGGTCAGCACATGCTCGGAGTACACGTCCTGGTAATCCGTCTGGCCCCGCGGACTTGTGAATGTTGACCTGCTTAAAAGTCTTACTCACATCGGCTACGGAGAGCGTGATCACATAGTCATCCGGAACAGCTGGTGCTCTCATGCATGCTTCAGTGTTGCTTGCCTCGAAGCGAGCATAGAAGTGGTTTAGCTCGTCTGGTAGGCTCGTGTCACTGGGCAGCTCGCGGCTGTGCTTCCCTTTGTAGTCTGCAGTGGCGGCTGGTGAAAAATATTCTCGGTGGGGCTGTGCCATACTTTTTTTTTCCTGTAACCATCGCGATATATTTTAACACAAACTGCAGGACAGCAGTGCTCAGTGAAACATTCAGTAATTATTTAATGCCAATATTAAAAAGTTGAGGCATTCTTACACAAAAACATATTACACAAACCCAAGCCTTTCATTTGCATTTAAAGTGAACTTTTCACCATTGGTAGTAAACAGGCAACGCAACAGGCATGCTGTCAGAACAGAGTGGAAAGTGGACAATAACATGAAATTATTATAAAGTTTATAGGAAATCTTACACTGTATGAAAGGATGTATAATATAGAAATGGATATCAAGTGGATGAACTCAAACCTTTGACTGGAAGAATAGCATACAGTATTTTATGATCATACTAAATGTGACTAATTGTTAATGTGCTCCAGAACTGCAACAATTAATTGATACAAAACAACATATATACAGTAATATTAGCAAAGACACTATTAAGACTTTCTAGAGTACCATATATAACTGGATTTTTTATGCTAAGGTCAACTATATACAAAGAAACATGCGGCCAGAGCTGCTCTGTGTGTGTGTGTCTGTCATCTTATTTGTACAGGAATTTTGCCCGTCTGTCCTTCTGAGTGGCAAACCTCTCAATGACCCTTTGATTAAAGTCAGGAATGTCCCTGACAAGTTTCTTCTCCATGGAGAGCATGGCCAGAGCGTTCAGGCGATCCTGTGTCATGCTGTTTCTCAGGAAGGTCTTGATCCTTTTCAGTGTAGAGAAGCACCTTTCTGACTCAGCAGTTGTCATGGGTGTGGTGATGAGGATCTTGAGGAGGCTGGCAGTCTCTGTGAAAGTGCTCTGAAGGTTGTTCTCCATGAAGAACTGGTACAGGGGCACTGCACCACCACAAGCCTTGAACTCACTGTTCTCATAGATGAGGGACAGTTTGGTTTTGAGCTTGGCCTTGTTCAACATGGGGTACGCCTCCACGGTTGTTTCAAGCGCTGTATCGGGGAACTTCACACTGTGTTGTGGGAACAACTCTCCGTGCAATAGTGTTGCGCTGATGAGGTGCTGGGTGAAGGAGAACCTCTCTTTGGCATGACTCAGGATGGTATCACATACCTGTAAAGATACATCATCAGCTTTAATTTGCAATTAAGCTATTTTGATGCAAGTGATCCTGACTGACACATGCCTATGTCCAACTCAAGTATATGATTACCAAGGTGCTGATTGTTCAGGGTTTTGGCTACATACTACCAGGCCTGAAAAAAGTTCTAGGTGGGAAACACTGACAATTACATCACAACTTACCTCTATAGCCAACCTCTGTTGTTCTCCTGGTCCCAGCATCCTCCGTCGCTTGATGGGCTGTTGCTGCTCGTCAGATGCGCTGTCCCCACACAAAGAGGGAATTGAGGCCCTGGGTCCAAAAAAATAAAGTTTAATTTGATAACTTGCAATCAGACTTCTTAACTCACTGTAATTCCCCCTCAACACACAACCAGTGACTTATATATATATATATAGACAGACAGACAGACAGACAGACAGACAGACAGTGTGTATATACACACAAACTATGTCTAGTAACTGCTTTTAACCTGTGATGTACATAATTAACTGATGTTATTACGTTTTAAAGCCTTTTTCTATTACATTTGTGAGAGGGATGCAACATAATTTTGTTCTGCTGTTCACTTAGCAATAAAGTTAATATTCAATAACAACTAGGCCTCTTCTAGAAATTGACCTGGTGGACACCTGAATAATTATTACAAACTGTGTAGTACTTTCCTGCATTATTATCAACGTCTGATTGTGTCTTCTCTTTCCTTTTAAAATACTAAAACAAATATAATTGTGACGGCTCTATGATAATCACTCACACAAGCACCAACTGGCAGTGGGTGGAAACGTCAGTCGTCTCGTCAGCTTGAATGGCGATAAAATCAGCACTCTTTACTTCCTCCAGGATGTAATCCTTAAGCATTGACAGCATACAGTCCAACAGCTCGTTCTGTATCGTCTTTGACGTGCCCTTAAAAACGGTAGCTGTCTTCAGGTGCTCCTCCAGCACACTGTCGAGGGAGGCAACAAAATCCACTAAGCCCCGGAAAATGCCGGGGTTGTCTGAGGAGTCAGTCTCCTCGTGCCCACGCAAGGCCAACTCAAAAGCCCCACAGAACTTCACACAATCGATAATTTTGGATAGAATGTGCCTGTTTTTATCCACCTCCTCATTGTGTTTCCTCACCGCAATCCTGTGGCCGTCATCCAGCTGCGTAGCAATGTTCACCCTTCCTAATACAGCTAGCTTTACAGAGTTGTCCATGTGTGCCCTGGTGTTCTCATGTTTCTTTACCTTCTCTGACAGGTGCTTCATATCCCTCACTCCGGTACCTGTCCATGCTGAATCTGACCCCGTCGTTTTAAAAAGCAAGCACGGAAAGCAAAATAAAGCATTAGCATCAGTGCACCCAGCTAGCCAAGCCTTCCCTGGTGTACCAGCTACGGGAGAAGCCGCGCATATACTGCTTCCCTTTCTCGCTAGCCTGCTGTCTGATTGAGAGGTCAGGTTGATCTGGGCCCAGCTCTTTCACCCGAACTTTCTCTGACAAAGTTCTCCTCTCAAACGGATCTTGGAGGAGAGATTTCACCGAGTTAGGGTTGGGTCTTGGAGGAGTAACGCTTTGCGTTCGCCATTGTTGTCTAGTAAAAATGGCGTCACTGGACCCCGGTCCTTATTTTATCAGGGGCGAGCTTGAGGGCGGTAAAATAATCGCCCTCCTTGGATTCGATTTAAGATCGCTTATTGACTACATTTTATGTCATACATTCATATCTTAAATTAGCAATTGGCTTAACTGCTACGTAGACCCGCCTCCTCGGGGCACTTTCTGTATCGCCCAGAGCTGACGAGGCGTTTGACAGGCAGAGGAAAGGTTGCGAATATGATTTTCTATCATATCTTACACATATTACTGTGTGCATTCCATATTTCAAACACACAAATATTGACATACTGATGTTTTTATTATTATTATTATTATTATTTTTTATTTTTTATTTTTTAAAATAATTTTATTTAAGGGCGGCGCCTAGCGCCCTCTATCGGCCAGCCGCCACTGGTAGTCTGTAATAGTTTTCAAGCCCTGCCACATCCGACGTGCCGTCAGAGCCAGTGTAGTACGATTCAATCTTAGACCTGTATTGACTCTTTGCCTGTTTGATGGTTCGTCGGAGGTCATAGCGGGATTTCTTATAAGCGTCCGGGTTAGAGTCCCGTTCCTTGAAAGCGGCAGCTCTACCCCTTTAGCTCAGTGCGGATGTTTCCTGTAATCCATGGCTTCTGGTTGGGGTATGTACGTACGTCACTGTGGGGGACGACATCATCGATGCACTTATTGATGAAGCCAGTGACTGATATGGTGTACTCCTCAATGCTGTCTGAAGAATCCCGGAACATGTTCCAGTCTGTGCTAGCAAAACAGTCCTGTAGCTTAGCATCTGCGCTCATCTGACCACTTTTTTATTAACCGAGTCACTGGTGCTTCCTGCTTTAGTTTTTGCTTATAAGCAGGAATCAGGAGGATAGAGTTATGGTCAGATTTGCCAAATGGAGGGCGAGGGAGAGCTTTGTATGCGTCTCTGTGTGTGGAGTAAAGGTGGTCTAGAGTTTTTTCCCCTATTTAGTCAGCCACCAATTGTGCAAATTCTCCCACTTAAAAAGATGACAGAGAGGCCTGTAATTTTCATCATAGGTACACGTCAACTATGACGGACAAATTGAGATTTCTTTTCTCCAGAAAATCACATTGTAGGATTTTTTATGAATTTATTTGCAAATTATCGTGGAACATGAGTATTTGGTCACCTACAAACAAGCAAGATTTCTGGCTCTCACAGACCTGTAACTTCTTCTTTAACAGGCTCCTCTGTCCTCCACTCGTTACATGTATTAATGGCACCTGTTTGAACTTGTTATCAGTATAAAAGACACCTGTCCACAACCTCAAACAGTCACACTCCAAACTCCACTATGGCCAAGACCAAAGAGCTGTCAAAGGACACCAGAAACAAAATTGTAGACCTGCACCAGGCTGGGAAGACTGAATCTGCAATAGGTAAGCAGCTTGGTTTGAAGAAATCAACTGTGGGAGCAATTATTAGGAAATGGAAGACATACAAGACCACTGATAATCTCCCTCGATCTGCATTTGGATGATCCAGAAGAGGATTGGGAGAATGTCATATGGTCAGATGAAACCAAAATATAACTTTTTGGTAAAAACTCAACTCGTCGTGTTTGGAGGACAAAGAATGCTGAGTTGCATCCAAAGAACACCATACCTACTGTGAAGCATGGGGGTGGAAACATCATGCTTTGGGGCTGTTTTTTCTGCAAAGGGACCAGGACGACTGATCCTGTAAAGGAAAGAATGAATGGGGCCATGTATCGTGAGATTTTGAGTGAAAACCTCCTTCCATCAGCAAGGGCATTGAAGATGAAACGTGGCTGGGTCTTTCAGCATGACAATGATCCCAAACACACCGCCCGGCAACGAAGGAGTGGCTTCGTAAGAAGCATTTCAAGGTCCTGGAGTGGCCTAGCCAGTCTCCAGATCTCAACCCCATAGAAAATCTTTGGAGGGAGTTGAAAGTCCGTGTTGCCCAGTGACAGCCCCAAAACATCACTGCTCTAGAGGAGATCTGCATGGAGGAATGGGACAAAATACCAGCAACAGTGTGTAAAACCTTTGGAAGACTTACAGAAAACGTTTGACCTGTGTCATTGCCAACAAAGGGTATATAACAAAGTATTGAGAAACTTTTGTTATTGACCAAATACTTATTTTCCACCATAATTTGCAAATGAATTCATAAAAAATCCTACAATGTGATTTTCTGGGGAAAAAAATCTCATTTTGTCTGTCATAGTTGACGTGTACCTATGATGAAAATTACAGGCCTCTCTCATCTTTTTAAGTGGGAGAACTTGCACAATTGGTGGCTGACTAAATACTTTTTTTCCCCACTGTATAACAAAGTATTGAGAAACTTTTGTTATTGACCAAATACTTATTTTCCACCATAATTTGCAAATAAATTCATAAAAAATCCTACAATGTGATTTTCTGGATATTTTTTTCTCATTTTGTCTGTCATAGTTGACGTGTACCTTTGATGAAAATTACAGGTCTCTCTCATCTTTTAAGTGGGAGAACTTGCACAATTGGTGGCTGACTAAATACTTTTTTCCCCCACTGTATATATTCTTAAATTCCATTCCTTACTAGATTTGTGAGTATTGGGTATATGTTGTGAAACTTGTTAGATATTACTGCACTGTCGGAGCTAGAAGCACAAGCATTTCGCTACACCCGCAATAAAATCTGCTAAACACGTGTATGTGACAAATAAAATTTGATTTAATTTGATATCACACAACGTATGCATACATTGTCAGTGCCAATACATAGGATTACTTTGCATATTATTCAATTCAACAGGAACAGTCTAAAGAGAAACACACTGGTTTTCATCTTTGTGTGCCAAGTGTGCAGCAGCAGGTGTATATTTCAAAATGTCAAGGATGGTAAGGCCTTTACTTCTTAACCTTTAACGCCTAGCACCTGCAATAATCTACCAGTTGTGCAGATGTAAGAGCGAAATGATCTAAAATAGTAAATGGCAAAAAAAAAAAAAAAAGGAATTTAAAATCTGTTAATTTACTGCTTCAGTAGGGGTGAAATATAACCTTTCCCACAGCTTTAGCGCTGATTGGATATTGAGTGTGTGATTGTTTCAATGACGATGGTGAATAGTATAATAAAACCATTTCACAACCAAGCTACTGACCACCTGTGAAGTCTGTCAGTCTGACAATAAAGTGGATGTGTTTGAGATACGTTTGAAATAAATTGAAGATATGTCTGGAATTTGGATGAGGGCTTGAGGCCCTTGAGTTTCAGCGGTTTAGATGGAGAGCTACTTTGAGCACCCCTCAGCCATGTTCTACAGGTGAACACACAGACCCTGCTAGTCCACATTATGACTCACTTTACCTCTCCAGATCTGGTGCTACTTATATGCTCTGGTATGTGTCTACTAGACTGAGAGAGAGACTGCATCGCTGCATTCCTGATGTGTCTGATATCAGAGGGATAGGAGGAATCCAATCTTTGGGCCACTCTTTTTATTTTCCTAAGTTAAACAACATGGCTGCCAACCTTGGAGACAGGAGAAACGATTCAGGGAGATTTGTGAACTTGAGACCAAAGACCTCATACCAGTTCTTATGTTTCAACACAAGTAGAGTATAGCATGGGTGAGAACAGATGAATTAATCATCATAAGCTTAGGTTCTCAAAATAATTAATTAGCTGATATTGATTTTCAGTAGCGTACAAAGGTTCAGAGTTGATAAAAATATAAGTCAAAGATTTAGAGCAAAGATATAAAGCTGAGGGAAGGTTGAACATAGTTTTCTCTACCTATGTTTGTGTTTGGGGTCATTAGGTCAGTCTGATGTTCCAGACAGTTCTCTTGTGGCTTCCAGGGTTTATAAGTCAAGGCCAGAAACATAGAGTTTTACAAATTCTCCCTCAGAGGTTTGAGACTGAGAAATACTGCACGGTTGGAAAAGTCTTCAGCGGTTTGGTAGGAAAGTCATGAGCTGCCACCATTGTGAGGCTCTCAACCAGTGAACTTCATTCAGAGGAAGGGGAAATGTCACTTGCCTCCGGCACACCATTCTACAGAGAAACCTGGTCTGTTCCAACAGAACCTAAAACACTGAGATATACAGTACAACCCCAGGGTGAGGGAGAAGGTCACAGTACACACTCCAAACACATATAATCGTATTAAATGTGAATTCCTTCATTACAATAGAGTCAAGAATTCATGAGGCTCTTTCAAACATAATTCCAGTTAAACACATTACCAAAACCCATTTTGACAATATTTGACCCATCTACTGTGTCTGACTGTCTGTGTCCGTTGTTACCTGACATTTGTGATATGTCAACCAAATGTCAAGCAAGGATCAGACAGTCAAGAACGCTGCAATCAGCCACCCTTCAAAAACCAGAGTGAATAGAAAGCATCGCCAGCTTGGACCTTTGCTTTTGGTCAAACCACCAAAACATCAAATCAGAACAACAAGGGTGGGTAAAAGTTCATGTTACATCATCAAAGGCCAAAATGATAAGATGTGCAAATCCTCTGTGCAGGTGACTTAGCAATCACAATAAAACCATTTTTAAAAAAATCCATGATAACAATAACTCTGGTCATAGGTTAAATCACAGAGGAATCAACGCTGTGTATTGAGAACTAGTTGTCTCTTTCAATTTATCCACAGGAATGCCCTGAAGATTTCACTTGAAGCGTGGTAGCTAACTAATGTTTTATTCAAGACTAGAGCTGTCTTCTAATTTTCAAATTGTCTCTTCCACCCACGTTTCTCTCCCATGCTCAAGCAGTGCCTGAGTAGAAAAGGAGGATCAAACTAATAGCAGCGAGGGTAGTAAAACCATATAGAAATTATTGGAAAAGGCTATTTTTTTCAAAACAAACTCACTGCGCCCCAAACAGCACCCTATTCCCTTTGTAGTGCACTACTTTGACCAGGGCACTATATAGGGAATAGGGTGCCATTTAGGACGTGCACAGTTTTCAAAGGTAATTGAAATTCCGGCCCCCACATAATGTGGAAAAATGGCATGTTTAGGCTTCTGTTAAATGAAACTCCCTTAAGAACTGTAGTGCTTTTCTCCCGATTTTTTCATTGCATGCTGTTTCTACATCAAAATGAAATCCAATTAAGCTCTGTTTAATGATTTAAGTACTACTACTTGAATTAACACTTCTCCCAGGCCTGTTATGATTGGTTGAAACTACATGTAAAAAATGCTTTTATGGAGTATACACTATATGCTTTGGCAGTAGGTTTCAAGGCCTGTTCAGGGAATTAGTTGATGTTTAAACATTCAAGAGTGATGAGTCATAACTGCTCACATGGAATATAATATGTTCAGTTCATTTCTATTCCAGGATGGTTTAACGAGTGAAAAGCAATTTACTAATTTGTTCTGAGTAAATGATAAGTGAAATGGAACACAGATATGGGATTGCATATTTAAGTTTAGGTATACTTTGGAAAGGAATGACATACGTATTTGGGTATAAGATATCTGAGAAGGATTCCTTCCGATAGGTGTGAATGTTACCCATTCTATGAGCTTATAAGGTAGGCCTATACTAAGCAGGTAAAACATTTGGAAGCACCGCTTGGATACTGCTGCTTTAATCCTGTTATGGATGCATCCCAAATGGCACCCTATTCTATATAGAGCACTACTTTTGAGCAGGGTCCATAAGGCTCTGGTCAAAAGTAGTGCACTGTGTAGGTGCTATTTGGGGACACAGGCATGAACCACAAGTAATTCATTTTGAACAAACTGCAAGACAACAGCCTCCGTCCACCGCTAGCTAAATCCTAAAGCGTTACCTCACCAAGGTACAGAATCATGTTGTACTGTTAAAAGAAGAATGACGTAGCTAGGTATAAATCAGGGATGCTACTGTGCCCTCCTCTGTTTGACCTTGAAGTCTAGGGAGCATCCTCTGTCTCAATGGCCCCCCTCCCAAAAAAATGGGCTCTCTCTGTCATCCCCCTCAGGTCTGAAAGCTTTATGGTGTCCATAATGGAGGCTGTTTTACCTCAGCGTGGCTGAAAGATGATGACATTATCAAAGCTTTATTTCCTATCAACCACTGCTATTTTCAGCCCTGTTCTCCTCTCCTCTTCTCTTTAAAACACTGATAAGGACTCATGCGGTGAATGTCAAATGACTGCTCCCGGATGTACTTAGCATGAGGAGGGCTTACAAATCAATAAGTTCTGGATGCACAAGAGATTAACTCCTCTAAAAGGAGTCGTTTGTATGTCAGATTAAGGGCTGATCATAATTCAAAAGAACATCAAGAGAGGCAGAGATAAAACAGAAACTATTTAAGTAGCAGTTCTCATAAACAAACTGCTAAATCTCTGGCCTTTTCTCTGTTTGGAGTCATTTTAAATTTAAAAGCCTTCAGTATGTCAGCCGTCTGGGTGCAGTGGGGAAACGGAATCAGGCGCAGGACACAGAACTGAGGATAAATGGCTTTACTCAACTCCAAGTAAATATAGCAAACCCTCCACGCAGGGAAGGGCAAAAACAACAGCTCTACAGACGACGTAACAAAGAACAATCACGCACACACTCAGGAGGGAAAACAGAGGTAATATAGGGAAACTAATAAGCCTAATGAGTAACAGGTGTGAACAATACAGACAGAACTAGTGAGACACAGAAACATCGATCGGTGGCAGCTAGTACTCCGGTGACGACGACCGCTGAAGCCTGCCCGAACGAGGAGGGGCAGCCTCGGCCGTATCCGTGACAGTACCCCCCCCCCCACTGACGCGCGGCTCCAGTCGACACCGGCCTCGGGGACGGCCAGGAGGACGCGGAGCAGGGCGAGTCGGATGACGATGATGGAACTCCCTTAACCAAGGATGTCCCTCCTGGGGAACCCAGCTCCGTTCCTCCGGACCGTACCCTCCCACTCCACGAGATACTGCAGGCCTCCAACCCCGGCGCCTCGAATCCATGATGGAACGGACCGAGTACGCCGGTGCCCCCTCAATGTCCAATGGGGGCGGAGGAACCTCCCGCACCTCAGAGGAACCTCCCGCACCTCAGGCCTGAGGAGAGACACATGGAACGAGGGGTTAATACGGTAATCAGGGGGGAGCTGCAACCTATAACAAACCTTGTTCAACCTCCTCAGGACTTTAAAGGGCCCCACAAACCGCCGACCCAGCTTCAGGCAGGGCAGGCGAAGGGGCAGGTTTCGGGTCGAGAGCCAGACCCGGTCCCCCGGTGCATAAACCGGAGCCTCACTGCGGTGGCGGTCGGCACTCGCCTTCTGTCTCCTAATCGCCCTTTGCAGGCGTACATGGGCAGCGTTCCATGTCTCCTCCGAGCGCCGAAACCATTCATCCACCGCAGGAGCCTCGATCTGGCTCTGATGCCACGGTGCCAGGACCGGCTGGTAACCTAGTACACACTGAAAGGGAGACAGGTCAGTGGAGGAGTGGCGGAGGGAATTTTGTGCCATTTCTGCCCAGGGGATGTAAACTGACCAATCCCCCTGCCGGTCCTGGCAATACGACCTCAGAAACCTACCCACATCCTGGTTTACTCTTTCCACATGCCCATTACTCTCGGGGTGAAAACCTGAGGTCAGGGCTGACCGAGACCCCCAGATGGTCCATAAACGCCTTCCAGACCCTCGATGTGAACTGGGGACCCCGATCAGACACTATATCCTCAGGCACCCCGTAGTGCCGGAAGACGTGTGTAAACAGGGCCTCTGCGGTCTGTAGGGCAGTAGGGAGACCGGGCAAAGGAATGAGACGACAGGACTTAGAAAACCGATCCACAACGACCAGGATCGTGGTGTTACCCTGTGACGGAGGAAGATCTGTAACAAAGTCCACCGATAGGTGTGACCACGGCCGCTGTGGAACGGGGAGAGGTTGTAATTTACCTCTGGGCAGGTGTCTAGGTGCCTTGCACTGAGCGCACACCGAACAGGAAGAAACATAAACCCTCACGTCCTGAGCTAAGGTGGGCCACGAACCTCGGACGGAATGTACGCACGACCCACTGGACACTGGGGGAGGGGCTCCGTGCGTAACGCCCGCTCGATGTCCGTGTCAACCTCCCATACCACCGGCGCCACCAGACAAGAAGCCGGGAAGTATGGGAGTAGGCTCCCTGGTCCGATCCTCTGAGTCATATAGCCGGGACAGAGCGTCTGCCTTAGCATTCTGGGAACCTGGTCTATACGATAGGGTGAACACAAAACGCGTGAAAAACATGGCCCACCTTACCTGACGAGGATTCAGTTTCCTCGCTGCCCGAATGTACTCCAGATTGCGGTGGTCAGTCAAAATGAGAAAAGGGTGTTTAGCCCCTCAAGCCAATGTCTCCACACCTTAAGAGCTTTCACAACAGCTAACAGCTCCCGATCCCCCACGTCGTAGTTTTGCTCCGCCCGGGCTGAGCTTCTTCGAGAAGAAAGCACAGGGGCGGAGTTTGGGAGGCGTACCCGAGCGCTGAGACAATAAAGCTCCTATCCCCGCCTCGGACACGTCCACCTCGACTATGAATTGCAAGGACGGATCCGGATGAGCCAGCACGGGAGCCGTGGTGAACAGCGCCTTCAGCTGACCAAAAGCCCTGTTCGCCTCCGCTGACCACTGCAGGCGCACCGAACCGCCCTTTAGCAAATAGGTTATGGGAGCTGCTACCTGGCCAAAGCCCCGGATAAATCTCTGGCAGTAGTTGGCAAAACCCAAAAATCGCTGCACCTCCTTTACCGTGGTAGGAGTCGGCCAATTACGCACGGCAGAAATGCGGTCACACTCCATCTTGACCCCTGACTCTGACAAGCGGTATCCTAAGAAGGAGACGGACTGTCTGAGGAACAGACATTTCTCAGCCTTAACGTACAGGTCATGCTCCAACAGTCTACCAAGCACCTTGCGCACCAGGGACACATGCTCGTCGCATGTAGCGGAGTATATGAGAATATCATCTATATACACCACTACACCCTGTCCGTGCAGGTCCCTGAAAATCCCATCGACAAAGGATTGAAAGACTGAGGGAGCATTCATCAACCCGTACGGCATGACGAGGTACTCATAGTGACCAGAGGTGGTACTAAATGCCGTCTTCCACTCGTCCCCCTCCCGGATACGGATCAGATTGTACGCGCTCCTGAGTTCCAATTTTGTGAAGAAGCGTGCCCCGTGCAATGACTCCGTCATACTAGCAATGAGAGGAAGAGGATAGCTGTATTGTTATCTAATTTAGACCTCGATAGTCAATGCACGGGCGTAAACCTCCATCCTTTTTTTTCACAAAAAATAAACTTGAGGAGGCAGGGGAAGTGGAGGGCCGAATGTATCCCTGTCCCAGAGATTCGGTGACATATGTCTCCATAGCCACCGTCTCCTCCTGTGACAGAGGATACACGTGACTCCTGGGAAGTGCAGCACCCTCACGGAGATCTATTGCACAATCCCCTCGCCGATGGGGTGGTAATTGAGTCGCCTTCCTTTTACAGAAGGCGAGAGCCAAATCGGCATATTCTGAGGGAATGTGCATTGGGGAGACATGGTTTGGACTCTCCACCGTGGATGCCCCTACGGAAACACCTACACACCTTCCCGAGCACTGAGGTGACCATCCCTTAAGAGCCCTCTGTTGCCACGAAATACTGGGGTCATGGGTGGCTAGCCAGGGAAGGCCCAGCACCATGGGAAACACAGGTGTATCAATAAGGAAGAGACTAATTCTCTCTTCATGACCCCCCTGTGTCTCCATCCGAAGTGGAGCTGTGACCTCCCTAACCATACCTGACCCTAATGGGCGACTATCTAGAGCACGTATGGGAAAGGGCACATCTAACGGCAATATAGGAATCCCTAATCTATGCGCAACCAATCTGTCCATGAAATTCCCAGCTGCGCCGGAATCTACGAGCGCCCTATGCTGGGAATGTGGGGAAAACTCAGGGAAAATAACATTAATCATCATGTGAGCAACAGGGAACTCTGGGTGAGTTGGGTGCCTACTCACCTGGGATGATCCCCCAGAACCCTGCCTGCTGCCTCGATTCCATGAGGGTCTTCTCCTGCACCGGCCCGCAGTGTCCTCTGCGGCCACAGTTGGTGCAGGAGACCACCCCCTTGCTCGGTCTCTCCGCATCAGCACTTCCAAGCTCCATAGGTGTGGACTCGGAAGTGCTGGGGGATGGACTGGACGGACCCTGATCTGGACGTCCGCGGGTAGCCAACAGGTTATCCAGCCGGATTGTTAAATCTACCAGCTGGTCCAGGTTAAGATTAGTGTCCCTGCAGGCCAGCTCCGACGAACGTCCTCCCGTAGACTGCATCGGTAGTGATCAATCAGGGCCCTCTCGTTCCATCCCGCGCTGGCTGCCAGTGTCCTGAAATCCAGGGCGTATTCCTGTGCGCTCCTCCTTCCCTGGCTGAGGTGAAACAGACGCTCCCCCGCCGCTCTCCCCTCAGGCGGATGATCGAATACTGCCCGGAAACGGCGGGTAAAATCCTCATAACGAACGGACTCAGCGTCTATTCCACCCCACTCTGCGTTGGCCCATTCCAGGGCTCTGCCCGACAGACAGGAGATGAGGGCGGACACACTCTCGTATCCCGAGGGAGCCAGGTGGATGGTGGCCAGGTACAGTTCCACCTGGAGCAGGAAACCCTTACACCCGGCAGCTGTCCCATCGTATTCCCTCAGGAGCGAGAGCCGAAGACCACTGGACCCAGGGGTTGAGGATCTTGATGGAAGAGAAATCGGCGAAAGAGGTGTAGAAAACGCAACTCTCTCCCATCGATCCATGGTGTGGATCACTTGATCCAGAGCCGAACCTAGTCGCTGCAGCATGGTCGCGTGCTGGTGGATGCGTTCCTCCACCGAAGCGCTGGGATCGGGCGTGCCTGCTGACTCCATAACGGGTGCGTGATTCTGTCAGCGTCTGGGTGCAGTGGGGAAACGGAATCAGGCGCAGGACACAGAACTGAGGATAAATGGCTTTACTCGACTCCAAGTAAATATAGCAAACCCTCCACGCAGTGAAGGGCAAAAACAACAGCTCTACAGACGACGTAACAAAGAACAATCACGCACACACTCAGGAGGGAAAACAGAGGTAATATAGGGAAACTAATAAGCCTAATGAGTAACAGGTGTGAACAATGCAGACAGAACTAGTGAGACACAGAAACATTGATCGAAACAGACGATGACCGCCGAAGCCTGCCCAACGAGGAGGAGGGGCAGCCTCGGCCGTATCCGTGACACAGTATTTATGTGGTATCCTCTCTGTATGTTTCAGTTTCACATGAAAACAAGGTGGGACTGGATTCTACACTCAAGAGCCTTAGGTGTGCGGGCCAAATTCAAATTGATGTAATTTACCGAAATAGTATGTTCAATCTTGCAATTTAGTAAAATAGTCTACTTCCAGAGAAAATATGTCAAACCAGCGTGCCTTCTTATTATGCTTTTCTTCCTTTAGTGAAACTCTGCAATTAGCTTGAAAACAATATCTCAGAGAGCAGTTTTGCGGCTCACCATGAAATTTCAGGTGGCATCGGGCCTACCAAAATATCCAGAGGGGGAGTTTGCATGCACTGTCACTTGAATTACACTGAAAAGTACTTATACTCTGCAACAAATGTGGGGTGAACTACCCCACCCTGGTCAACTCATTTGGCACGTTCCCACACAAGATTCCAAAGATTACATTTATACCAGAACCTCTACTAGGTAGCACCTGGCAAACCCGGAGCTTCAGCCTAGTATTAGAAATTGTCAAGCGTCCAAAAATATCCCCAATGGTACCAGGTGGGACTGTGGGACGTAGAGTGCAGAGTTTATTTTTGGAGTAGGCCTACTTGAACTGATTCAGGTTGGCTCTAATGCACTTTTGAAATGAGTGCTCTCTGCTTTGGAACTGATGGATGGATGGCAGGATGGGAGCCTGTGCCAAATGGACACAGAGAGAGAAAGGCATCATTGTTGTTCATTCTAGCCTCCCACGGTGGTGGCTTCTGGGTCTGTTCCATGGCTTACGCTGGACTATTCAGCTCTCTGGCTCCTGAGGTCTGACACACACATCTTAGCAGAGACCCAGGCACTGTCCCAAATGGCACCCTATTCCCTTTCTAGTGCACTACCTTTGACCAGAGCCATAGGCCCTGGTCAGAAGTAGTGCATTATAAAGGGAATAGGGTGCCATTTAGCACACAGCCCCAGAGGTGCTCCAACACAGGGATTTCCTTGTGCTGCCACTCAGGGGCTTGCTATTGTTTAGAGTTATATTGGGTTCTATTTAGTCTGCTCTGCTAACCTTTATGAAGTGTGACAACCTATTATGCACTGAATCTGGTTACTTTTCAAGATGACACATCTTTTGACAATAGTATATCATGGTATCACTATACATAATCGTTTCTAACGGTGTCATAACCATGTAGTGACTGCATTATTCACAGACACAGGTCTCAGTCCACTGAAGAACAAATTGATATAGGCTGCCTTGTGTCTTCATAAAACCTTCTTGTATTTAGTGTTACAGAATTGACATACATGCAAGGACAATCCTCCAATGAGTATTCCACTACACAGATGTCGTTCTCATGACAAAGTATGCAAATCCACAAATCGAGCTGCCAACATGAAGCCTCATAAATGTCAGGATTAAATATATATGAGCAAATGAGAAAACAATCTCAGCAGACGAAAACCACTATCCTCTGATTAAAGCATATGGACTATAACACACAAACACACGCTCACACACACGCACACACACACACATATACACACACACACACACACACACACACACACACACGCTTGCACATGATGGAGAAAAACTCCCTTTTTACTCCCTGTTCACCCATGACTGCGAGGCCACGCACGTCTCCAACATCATCATTAAGTTTGCCGACAACACAACAGTGGTAAGCCTGATCACCGACAACGATGAGACAGCCTATAGGGAGGAGGTCAGAGACCTGGCCATGTGGTGCCAGGATAACAACCTCTCCCTCAACGTGACCAAGACAAAGGAGATGATTGTGGGCTACAGGAAAAAAAAGGGGACTGAGCACGCCCCCATGCTCATCGACGGGGCTGTAGTGGAACAGGTTGAGAGCTTCAAGTTCCTTGGTGTCCACATCACCAACAAACTATCATGGTCCAAACACACCAAGACAGTCGTGAAGAGGGCACGACAAAGCCTATTCCCCTCAGGAGACTGAAAAGATTTGGCATGGGTCCTCAGATCCTCAAAAATACAGCTGCACCATCGAGAGCATCCTGACTGGTTGCATCACCGCCTGGTATGGCAACTGCTTGGCCTCCGACCGCAAGGCACTAAAAAGGGTAGTGCGTACGGCCCAGTACATCACTGGGGCCAAGCTTCCTGCCATCCAGGACCTCTATACCAGGCGGTGTTAGAGGAAGGCCCTCAAAATTGTCAAAGACTCCAGCCACCCCTAGTCATAGACTGTTCTCTCTGCTACCACACGGCAAGCGGTACCGGAGTGCCAAGTCTAGGTCCAAAAGACTTCTCAACAGCTTCTACCCCCAAGCCATAAGACTCCTGCACTGCCCCCCCCACCCCATCTTTTTATGCTGCTGCTACTCTGTTAATTATTAATGCATTGTCACTTTAACTCTACCACATGTACATATTACTTCAACTACCTCAACTAGCCGGTGCCCCCCACACATTGACTCTGCACCGTACCCCCTGTATATATAGCCTCCCTACAGTTATTTTATTTTACTTCTGCTCTTTTTTTCTCAACACTTTTTTTTGTTGTTGTTTTATTTTACTTTTTATTAAAAATAAATGAACTGCTGGTTAAGGGCTGTAAGTAAGAATTTCACGGTAATGTCTGCACCTGTTGTATTCGGCACATGTGGCCAATAAAATTTGATTTGATTTGATTTGATTTGAGAGTGATGGTGTGCTGCCTCAGATGGCCTGGCCTCCACAATCCCGAGACCTCAACCAAATTGAGATGTTTGGGATGAGTCTGACCGCAGAGTGAATGAAAAACAGCCAACAAGTGCTCAGCATATGTGGGAACTCCTTCAAGACTGTTGGAAAAGCATTCCAGGTGAAGCTGGTTGAGAGAATGACAAGAGTGTGCAAAGCTGTCATCAAGGCAAAGGGTGGCTATTTGAAGAATCTCAAATATAAAATATATTTAGATTTGTTTAACACTATTTTGGTTACTACATGATTCCATATGTGTTATTTCATAGTTTTGATGTCTTCACTATTATTCTACAATGTAAAAAATAGTAAAAAAAAAAAAGAAAAACCCTTGAATGAGTAGGTGTGTCCAACTGTTACTGTATATGTATATATATATATATATATATATATATATATATATATATATATTAGGGCTGTCAAAAATAGCGCGTTAACGACGTTAATTAGTTGTTTGCTGTTAATTACGTAAATTTTTTAACGCATTTCACGCATGCGCAGTGTGACAAATTATTCAGAGTCAGGAAAGTGGTTGGGAGCTAGAGGCGAGATGGAGCAAGGTGAGCAAAGTGGGCCTATTGACGGATTGAAATATAAAAAAGAATGATGATGGTACAGTTAACAAGTACAAGGTTATTTGCAAGATTTGTAAGAAGGAGTTTCAATTTCACCGGAGCTGTTCACGCTTGAAGTACCATGTCAACGCCAAACATGCGTTTGCTGGCCGTCAGATTCAGCAAGTGGTTTGCGCCAGACCACGCTGAATGTTTGCAGGCAATTAACAAAATCAACCTCAGATAATTTGACCAACACAATAGCAAAATGGATTGCAAAGGATTGTAGACCCATTAGCATTGTAGAAGACTCAGGTTTCCTTGATGTTTTGCAAGTGGCGTCTCAAGACTCATTCTATAAGCCACCGTCAAGAGCCACAGTTATGAAGAAAATCCACGAGCTCTATGAAAACGAAAAGGAAAGAGGTCTTGGCTCAAGTAAATCATATCGCCCTGACAGGAGACCATTGGACATCAGTGAGTAACAACAATTACCTCGGAGTAACTGCACATTTAATCAGTGACACGTGGGAACTGAAGTCTTTTGCGCTGACTATATTAAAAACTGAGGAGCGTCATTTTGCGGAGGCTTGTAAAGAACAGTTCCTGTCTGTTGCACGTGAGTGGGACATCGAGGGCAAGACTACAACCATTGGGACTGACAGTGCACGCAACATGGTTGCCGCAATTCGACTTACACGCTATGAACACATGAACTGTGTCGCTCACATGGTGCAGAGAAGTGTCACAGTGAGTCTTGCTGACAGCGGCTTTGTAAATGCTTTGGCCAAGGCTCGCAAAGTTGTCGGTCATTTTAAGCACAGCCCAGCAAATGCTGCGGAGCTTCAAGCACAACAAGTCAGCCTGGGAAAGAAGCAAGAGCCATTGATCCAGGATGTTCCAACACGTTGGAATTCGACGCTGGAAATGGTCAAGCGCGTGAGCAGAAATAAAGAGGCTGTCATCGCAGCCCTGGACAATCAGGAGCACAAACTCGTTTTGCCGACCGCAGCAGAGTGGGATAAACTGCAGAGGCTGGAGACACTTCTAGAGCCATGCAGGTAAATCAGTCTGTAACTTATCAAATAACATCGCTTTGATTATTTTCTGGAATGAATTAAACCAAGTCAATATCAATAACATGTATCTATGTAAAAAATAATGATGATGATGATAATAATAATAATAATAATAATAATAATATGTTGATAACCACTGTTCTAATAATACACTGTCTCTGTGTGCATGTGTGTGTTTGTGTGCGTAGGTATGTAACTGAGCTCCTGGGTGGAGAGGCCTATGTCTCCTGTTCTGTGGTACTACCTTCTCTCTGCCACTCTGCGTCTCAAGATGGAAGCCTGTGATGAGGACCCTGCATATGTGGTGAGATTCAAGACCAAGTTCAAGGAGGACCTAGCATCCCCGTCAAGAACAGCTCAACAATGCATGGCTCCAGATTGCTACAGTTTTGGATCCTCGTTTCAAAGACTTGGAAATGCCTGCCCAAGACAGACAGGGAAGAGGTGTGGACCACACTTGAAGGGATGCTGCAACAAGAATCACCCAGAAGGTCTTCACAGACACATGATGATGGGCCACCCAGGAAGAAAATCAGCCTTCTGCAAATGGGCTCAGATTCAGAATCAGAAGATGAAGAGGTCCAACCTGCCATACAGAGGTACAGAGCAGAGCCCACCATTAAATTGGAGGACTGCCCCTTGAGGTGGTGGGCATCTCATTCAGGAGCCCATGAGAAGCTGGCCTCACTAGCTCACAAATATCTAGCCACTCCTGCAACCACTGTTCCCTGTGAACGACTTTTCTCAGTTGCAGGTCCACATTGTGAACAAGAAAAGGTCAGCTTTACTTTCAGAAAATGTGAACAAGTTAGTTTGCCTCAGCAACTGGCTGAAAGATGATGAAGCTCAGTAGATTTGAAAGGTGATGTTCAAACAAAAAGACCAGTTTCAGTGCAACATGTTATAGTAGTTAGCAACTGGATTTTTTTTTTTTTTTGTATTAAAGAATGGAGGAAAAGGTAAAAGATTGTTCTTTGGTTTGATTTAAAAGTTTTATTGAAAATGTTTTTTTCCACAGATGACTCAAATTGTGCAAAAATGTGGTAGGTCACTGTTATGATTTGACTACATTTATTGCTTTCTGTTCAATTGAATACTGTAAATTGTACATCCTGGTTAAGAGGAATGCCAAAGAGGAAGTGATGGAACATTACAAAGACAAATATTATGGTGTGTAGTATGTTTCAGCTTGATTTAAAACACCATTATTTGGCTGTGTTAATAAACAGACATAATATGAAAATTATGATCTGTGTCCTGTTATTTATCTTTTGGTATGCATTTCAGAAAAAAATGGTTAGGATTCAGGTGTAATTGCAAATAGTGATTAATCATGATTAATCCACTGAAAATTCTGATTAATTTGATTAAAAATTTTAATCATTTGACAGCCCTAATATATATATATATATAGATATATAGATAGATTTATATTCCAGACTTCATTTCTTTCTTTTTACTTTTTGAATTCTGTGCGTATTGTTTTTGTATTGTTAGGTATTATTACTACACTGTTGGAGCTAGAAAGTATTTCGCTGCACCTGTTATAACATCTGCAAACCTGTATACGCGACCAATAAACTTTGATTTGATGCCATTTCTACCCCTTACACCGACAGCGTTATTGCGTTTTGGTACACCAGAAGTACATTCATTTCCAACGAAACTCTGCATTTGCCTTGCAGCATTGCGTTGCAGAGGCAGTTGCAGTGCGTTCTGTGTGGTGCATCGGTTGGATTTATCAAATGTATGCATCAAATTGTATGCATAGACTGAACAGAAAGTAGCAAAATGAGAATGTTGAACTTTTGTTTGACTGCAGAATTCCTTTGAATTTTGTATTCCTTTATTTGCAGAGTAGCATAAATATTATTTATTCGATGACATCTACAATTTTATTGTGACAGCCTATAATATAATTTCCCTCCAAAATGCATAGTTTTGGGGGAATTACAATACTAAATAGTCAAGATAGTAGAGAGTAGGTGTCACGGAATCAGCCGAGGCTACTCCCTCCTCCTTGCTCGGGCAGGCTTCGGCGTTCGTCGTCCCCGAGTACTAGCTGCCACCGATCTATGTTTCTGTGTTTGACTTGTTTTGTCTTGATTGTGTACACCTGTTTCCTATTATGTTGTATTGTATTCCCTATTTAACCCTCTGTCGAATTCATTGTGTGTTGTGTGTGATTGTTCTCGTCATTTTCGGCAGTTGCTGAGTGTGTGGTATTCCCTCCCTGTTTGGAGGTTGTTTTGTATACTCGGTTACTTTGTTAGTAAAGTATCATTTCCAGTAGCTCGGTGTCCTGCGTTTGACTTCGCCTACCGCATTCACGTCGCAATCTGACAGAATCACACCTCTCGTGGAGTCAGCAGGAGAGGCGGTGCCAGCTGGATCTATGGAGGCACACGTTGAACACCAAGCGGCCATGATCCAGGCTCTGCACCGCCATGAAACGGGTGGTGAACACCATTAGCGATGGGAAAGAGGGGGTCTACCCAACCCTCCAACGATACCACCACCATCGGCGGTGCCCATCGTTTCACCTCCGGGGTCCAGTGGGATTCGGCTCTGCTCCCGAGGGCTTATGATGGCACAGCGGCCGGGTGCCAGGGTTTCCCTACTCCAGGTTGAACTCTACCTAGCAACCATTCACCCGGCGCCCTCGGGATACGAGAGCGTGTCCACCCCTCATCTCCTGTCTGTCCGGCAAGGAGGTTGTTTTGTATACTGGTTACTTTGTTAGTAAAGTATCGTTTCCAGTAGCTCGGTGTCCTGCGTTCTTGACTTCGCCTACCGCATTCACGTCGCAATCTGACAGTAGGATCTTTCAACAATGAGACCAACATTCGAGGAAGGTGGTCTTGATTGCGCTGTTGGACCGGGACCAGCCCGCCCGAAAGCGCAGGTCTGTGTCGGTCCAGGGATGGTTGAAGTCCCGAAAGCAGGCAGGGAGTTCCACCGTCTCATTCAAGAGCTTTGAGTGTTTGGATAGGAATTCTGAGGCTACTTTCGTCTGGACCAGAAGCCAGTTCGATCACCTGCACCAGATGGTTGGAGCCAGGATCGCCAGGATGGATACCAACTACCGGGAGTCCATCAGCCTAGTTGAACGCCCTGGCGATTTGTCTCCAGTCAGCTAAATTCAAGTGAATTTTTTAAGCCTTTGATACCGTTTTGATTGATATTAGATATATTTTATGTAAAAACCTAGCTAGCTAAAGGGCTCTCTAGTTAATAGTCCCTATGTGATGTACTTTTACAGAATGTTCATTAGGCCTATTACTCTTCCCAAAGTTGGATTAAAATCATTTTTTATGATTAAATATTACCAAATGAAAATACAGTTGGGGTGCCTTCTGCCCTGATGAAGGTAGGCTAGTCTTCCTCCAGGAACCCTTGTTGTTCAAGACAGTTCCAGTCATTCATTACATTCTTATTGGAATCATGAACACTCTTAGGAAAATGGGTTCTTCGGCTGTCCCTATAGGATAGGATTTTTGGGGAAAAGGTTCTAGATGGAATCCAATAGGATTCTACCTGGAACCAAAGGGTTCTACCTGGAACCAAAAAGGGTTCTTCAAAGGGTTCTTCAACGGGGGACAGCTGGAGAACCCTTTTAGGTTCTAGATAGCACCTTTTTTTTCTAAGAGTGTAGAATTGTCCTGGGATAGAGTTGATTTGTACAGTCATAGACTGAATTGTTACAAGGCATTGTTAATGATGGTTGATGAATATTACAATATAATTAGTAGAGCATAATAAACAATAGTGAGGTAGCTATATGAGTAGATAGAATATGTGGGTGGAATTCAAGTTACAACAATATTGATACTTATTTTGAATTATATTTCAGATTCCTGGCGACAGGGGACTCCTACAGGACCATCGGATTCACCTTCCGAGTTGGACGGTCCACGGTGGCAGACATTGTCCCCTCTGTGGCACAAGCCATGTGGGGGCTGTCTGGTCGGCGAATACATGCCTGACCCCAAGGAGGAATACTGGACTGCCATCACTTCTGAGTTCCTGGAGAGGGTGGGATTTCCACAACTGTTTGGGATCATTGTCATGCTGAAAGACCCAGCCACGTTTCATCTTCAATGCACTTGCTGATGGAAGGAGGTTTTCACTCAAAATCTCCACGATACACATGGCCCCATTCTTTCCTTTACACGGATTAGTCGTCCCTGGTCCCTTTGCAGAAAAACAGCCCCAAAGCATGATGTTTCCACCCCCATGCTTCACAGTAGGTATGGTGTTCTTTGGATGCAACTCAGCATTCTTTGTCCTCCAAACACGACGAGTTGAGTTTTTTACCAAAAAGTTATATTTTGGTTTCATCTGACCATATGACATTCTCCCAATCCTCTTCTGGATCATCCAAATGAACTCTATCAAACTTCAGACGGGCCTGGACATGTACTGGCTTAAGCAGGGGGACACGTCTGGCACTGCAGGATTTGAGTCCCTGGCGTGCGTAGTGTGTTACTGATGGTAGGCTTTGTTACTTTGGTCCCAGCTCTCTGCAGGTCATTCACTAGGTCCCCCGTGTGGTTCTGGGATTTTTGCTCACCGTTCTTGTGATCATTTTGACCCCACGGGGTGAGATCTTGCGTGGAGCCCCAGATCGAGGGAGATTATCAGTAGTCTTGTATGTCTTCCATTTCCTAATCAATTGCTCCCACAGTTGATTTCTTCAAACCAAGCTGCTTACCTATTGCAGATTCAGTCTTCCCAGCCTGGTGCAGGTCTACAATTTTGTTTCTGGTGTCCTTTGACAGCTCTTTGGTCTTGGCCATAGTGGAGTTTGGAGTGTGACTGTTTGAGGTTGTGGACAGGTGTCTTTTATACTGATAACAAGTTCAAACAGGTGCCATTAATACAGGTAACGAGTGGAGGACAGAGGAGCCTCTTAAAGAAGAAGTTACAGGTCTGTGAGAGCCAGAAATCTTGCTTGTTTGTAGGTCTTTGTCTGTCAGGTAGTTGACGTGTACCTATGATGAAAATTACAGGCCTCTCATCTTTTTATGTGGGAGAACTTGCACAATTGGTGGCTGACTAATTACTTTTTTCCCCACTGTATGTATCGGAGAGTGCTTGGTCTCAGCCCCCTCAAATGTCGATGCCTGCGTGAAGGCCACACGTGTTCTCCACAACAACCTGCGGAGGGCATCCCAGGAGCTGCTACGGATGGAGATGGGCACGCCAAATGGTCACCTACCTGATGTCACCAGGGCAGGTGCCAACAACCCCCCCCAGACAGGCACTCCAGGTGAGGGAGAAACTGACCACCTACTTCTCATTGCCAGCAGGTGAAGTCTCATGGCAGCATGCCGTGGAGTGAAACAGCTCTTTTAAGAGCCCCCTAACACAAAGGTTATTTTAAGAGCCATGAAAGAGCATTTTTTCCTCCGATTATTTCATGTCTCATTGTCTCTCTTCATTTGGAAGTATTACTGTAAAAACTAATTTCACTGATGTGGGAATAGATTAACTACATAGGCCTGAACAGAATACACTATTCATTTCTAACGGGGCTATGTTCAAAAGGATATTTGACAGATAATATAGACAATATAGTTGCAACTCTCCAATGGAATGGATCGGGCTATATTCAATTAACAATGTTATTATTTATGTTATTAGGCCTATTTCTAGTCACTGTGTTTATTTACAACAGTATATGGAGTTATATTAAGTGACATTTGGGAGTAAAGACCACACCTTAACCCCTTCCCTCTCCCATTAACATCAGTATTATACACACCTGGCATGGTACATCAGGTGCACAGGAGCTCTGATTAAGGTTATACGAAAAACAATTAGTATGATAACAATGGGAAAAGGGTAACCTAGGGTCCATACAAATAGTACAGTTTTCCACCATCTTCACTGGTCTGACAACAAAATGCAGGTGGGGAAAAAACGAATTAGGAAGAGAATAGGTTTTTTACCTTCATCTTGTCTTAGATCTGCAAAAGGTGTAGGGAGGAAATAAGGAGATTAAGTTTAAATGAGATACTAATAAACAAATGAAACGACTGACTATGGAAAATATGGAATTTAATAAGTATTCAAGTACAGGAAAGAACATGACAGGTATGTGTGTTATAAAAATGTTACAAAAAAATTTAAGAGTATTGGAAGAGGTGTGTGTGTGTGTGTGTGTGCATGTATATGCGTGTAAAAAAAATAAAATACAACATTTAATGTGTAGCTAAACACACAAATCACCTGTACTCTGTAAGAGAACAACAAGAGTGTGTCTTTTGGCACAACTGCAGACAGATACAGGGACTACTCATAAAGCCTAGACGTAGTAGGGGAACTTCAGACATGGCCATGAAGAGAGAGAGAGGACAGGGCAGCGGAGATCTGAGGTACAGAGAGGAGTGGAGAGGTGTGTGTGTGTGTGTCTGAAAAAAATAAAAGTGAATGTGTAGCCACAATACAGGTGAACACAAATTTCACCTTTAGTCTTGCATTTGAATTCTCCGGTGTGTGAGTTTCAATTCAGTCAATTTTCATGCACTCTATGTACAACTAATAATGAATGCTATCCTAAGTATTGAGTAACTATTTACTTTATGAATTCCATTAATTTTATACTCAAAAAGCCTAATAACAAGGACGTAGTACGCGGAATAAGGACAGTTGGAAAATCTCAAATGAGGACAGTTGGAAAATCTCAAATGAGGACAGTTGGAAAATCTCAATTGCGTTTTCCTTGATTCCTCGTGTCCTCTCTCTCACCTCTGGCTCAAACCCCATTGGAGGAGAAGGTCAGAGTGAAGGAACCTGATCTTCTCCTCCAATGAGCTTTGAGAAGGAGGTGAGGAGAGAGGACATGATGAGTTAAGTCCATACAGTTTAAATTCTCCCATGGCTGTAGAATTGCCACTCATTGCCCTAGGCTGGCCTGAAGCTGCTGACCCAGACCTCTTCTTCTCTTTCTCTGCCCTTATCTCTCTCTGTCACCAGTCCCTGAGTCCTCTCCACTTCCAGCTACAGTCTTCTTCTACATAGACATAAACATGATAAGCCATCACCTAGCATAACTATAGTGGACATGTCACCTACTGTACACACACCTAATTATCAGGGGTAGTAACTGGCATTCTCTCTCTCTCTCTCTCTCTCTCTCTCTCTCTCTCTCTCTCTCTCTCTCTCTCTCTCTCTCTCTCTCTCTCTCTCTCTCTCTCTCTCTCTCTCTCTCTCTCTCTCTCTCTCTCTCTCTCTCTCTCTCTCTCTCTCTCTCTCTCTCTCTCTCTCTCTCTCTCTCTCTCTCTCTCTCTCTCTCTCTCTCTCTCTCTCTCTCTCTCTCACACTCACACTCACACTCACACTCACACACACACACACACACACACACACACACACACACACACACACACACACACACACACACACACACACACACACACACACACACACACACACAAACACAAACACTTAATTGGCTAGGTTAGCTAGCTAGCCACATCCAGAACAAGCTCACTACTAAACTGACCTCGCAATCCTACTATCGTGGACACTTGTCTCCAAGCAGCATTTTTGCTTTTATGTCCCTGTAGCTGTCAGCAGTTGTGTCAAAAAGACACGGTTTTGAAGATACTGCGAAAATAATTCTCTCCTCCATGTGTCCAACAACCGCATGCGACCATCTGCAACATGTGTGTAGATACCTGCATTCAGTATAGTTGCATAGCTGTGCAAAATGTTATGCAACATTGATGCAATGACACTGCAGCGTGATCAAGGCGTTACTGTGCATCTGCAGTCTAAGTCACCTTTAAGGAGGTTATTGTAACGTAATGGAATAAAAAATACACCCAGAGCCTAAAAAGCCTAAAAGGAGCATTGCTGTACACTACAGATAGCCCATTTTCACCATTGGCATTTTGCTTCTTTGTTTGTGCACAGTGCATGAAGACTGGGGTATTTACAGTAATTTCTCTTGGCAGGTTTCCCACACTGACAGGTCTGCTGCGAGACTCGCCTGGGAATCTCATGAATATTTTTAAGGCTATTAAACCAGTTTTAAAGATGCTGCTTTGCATGCCTGCAGTCTAATCATTACAATGTAAATTAGACCGTGGGACTGTAAATAAGGAGTGGGTGAGAAAATGTGGCGGCCATTTCTTTTCTCGGATACTCGTTGCTTCTGTACTGGACTGACTATGTGGTTCTTTAACATACAGTACATGTACTTTGTTGAGGCATATGGGAAAAGGTTCTTCAAAACTGGATGCAGAAATTAATTCAAACTTCATTAGAGGATCAAATAAGGAACTCAAGGTGAGATGACTTATTTTCTATTTGGAATATCTGACTGCTTAATTGGCCCTTCAAAAGCCCCCAAGAACTATACTGTACAGATATACAATATGGACTCACTATTTAGTGTAATTATACCACTATGTTCAGTACCTCTGATTTATTGTTTCTTTATATGAATTATTAATTCATTTGTAATTGAATTATCATGTCTGATACATATCTCTTCCAGGCTATATTTCAATATCCAATTATAGCAATGACAACTACACCATCTTCAATATGAACATGTCAGCACAAAACTCACGCATTTCCACACTGAAACGAGAGCCAAGGATACAGCCTACCAGAGCAGATCAAAACCCTATTTCACTCCGTTCGTTAATCTGGGAACAAAATGAAAATGTACAATCTGTACGAGAGCTGAAATGAGACACATCAGAGAAAGGTGTCATTTCTCGCTGCAGTGATTCTGTGATGACGCTCTGCCTGAGGTGGGCTGTGAAGCGTGACTTACTGGAGCTTTGTGACCCGAACAGTTCACCCTGATAAACCGTCTGGGGCTGCAGCGCTGCACCATACACATCCACACACTCTGGGAAGGCAGGGAACTGAAACGTGAGCATGTTGCCTCATGTTGCCTTTCTGCAACTCCATCAATCACCAGTAAACAGAAACACATTTGCACATGAATCTACACCTTGGAAATCGAGTGTTTGTATCAGAAATGCATGTTTGTTTGTATGACGCAGGAGATGTCGGTTGGGCGCTGGTTTATTTACAACTTTGGAGCACGTTTGGTGAGAATTACCTTGTGGACACCTACTATTTACGATCCACAGAGTGGCTAGCTTTAATCTTATATTTTATTATATCTTACAATTACCATTTAATAAAGTTATGGGCCGATAACTCTCTCTGCTTATTTTCAAACATTTCCCTATCATTTATGGAGAGGACGTGATATCAGCAGTGATGTAGCTCTCAGTCAGATTGCACCTGAATTTACCCCCTAGAAGTCTAGTGTCAACCATACTGACATGGTGTATGGGGTGTTACATGTTGTATGGTGTGATTAGAAAAGGGTTCAGAATGCACAAACGTCATCTTGTTTTGTAACTGGTGGTGTATATATAGTTTTATTGCAATCTTAGCAGATGCATTTTGATATCACTATTTAGTAAGCTTATAGGTCGATAACTAGCCCTCTACTGGTAATCATATGTTACCTTGAATGCTCTTGTTAATATTTCACATTGTGAAGTTATAAAGATAAATTGTAGATAAAAGATCACCTGGGATAAAGATAATTAACTTGGCAAGAAATCTAGTCGATGGTCAACTCTTCAAAGAGATACAGTATCTTAATAGATTTTCAGGTCCATATTTTGTAATGACTCCTTTCATGTTTTTATCTTTGCTTTTCATATTTTATTAGTCTTTGAAAAGAGAAATGTTGCACAGATCACAATATAAATTCTGACCCTTATTGACTCTACTCTCTCATATTAACTATTATCTAACATTTACATAAATACATTTACATCATTTAGCAGACGCTCTTATCCAGAGCGACTTAGAAATTGGTGCATTCAACTTATGAACACAAGTGGAACAACCACTTTTTTTCTTCAATTTTTTATGGGGGGATGGGGGAGGGGGTTGTAGAAGGATTGCTTTATACTATTCCAGGTATTCCTTAAAGAGGTAGGGATTCAAGTGTCTCCAGAAGGTGGTGAGTGACTCCGCTGTGACTCCGCTGTCCTGGCGTCGTGGGGGAGCTTGTTCCACCATTGGGGTGCCAGAGCAGCAAATAGCTTTGACTGGGCTGAGCGGGAACTGTGCTTCTGTAGAGGTAGGGGAGCTAGCAGGCCAGAGGTGGATGAACGCAATGCCCTCGTTTAGGTGTAGGGTCTGATCAGAGCCTGAAGGTAAGGAGGTGCCGTTCCCTCACAGCTCCGTAGGGCAAGCACCATGGTCTTGTAGTAGATGCGAGTCTCAACTGGAAGCCAGTGGAGTGTGCGGAGGAGCGGGGTGACATGAGAGAACTTGGGAAGGTCGAACACCAGACGGGCTGCGGCGTTCTGGATAAGTTGTAGGGGTTTAATGGCACAGGCAGGGAGCCCAGCCAACAGCGAGGTTGCAGTAATCCAGACGGGAGATGACAAGTGCCTGGATTAGGACCTGTGCCGCTTTCTGTGTAAGGTAGGGTCGTACTCTGCGAATGTTGTAGAGCATGAACCTGCAGGATCGGGTCACCGCTTTGATGTTAGCAGAGAACGACAGGGTGTTGTCCAGGGTCACGCCAAGGCTCTTTGCACTCTGGGAGGAGGACACAATGTAGTTGTCAACCGTGATGGCGAGATCATGGAGCAGGCAGTCCCTTCCCAGGGAGGAAGAGCAGCTCCGTCTTGCATCAGGTTCAGCTTGAGGTGGTGATCCGACATCCACACTGATATGTCTGCCAGACATGCAGAGATGTGATTCGCCACCTGGTTATCAGAAGGGGAAAGGAGAAAATTAATTGTGTGTGTCGTCTGCGTGCAGCAATGATAGGAGAGACCATGTGAGGATATGACAGAGCCAAGTGACTTGGTGTATAGAGAGAATAGGAGAGGGCCTAGAACTGAGGCCCTGTGGGACACCAGTGGTGAGAGCACGTGGGCGGAGACAGATTCTCGCCACGTCACCTGGTAGGAGCGACCTGTCAGGTAGGGCGCAATCCAAGAGTGAGCCGCGCCGGAGATGCCAAACTCAAGAGTTTGAGAGAAAAGAAAGAAGGGATACTGGTCTGTAGTTGTTGACATCGGAGGGATCGAGTGTAGGTTTTTTGAGGAGGGGTGCAACTCTCACTCTCTTGAAGACGGAAGGGACATGGCCAGAGGTCAAGGATGAGTTGATGAGCGAGGTGAGGTAAGAGAGAAGGTCTCCGGGAATGGTCTGGAGAAGAGAGGAGGGGATAGGGTAAAGCGTGCAGGTTGTTGGGCGGCCGGCCGTCACAAGTCGCAAGATTTCATCGGGAGAGAGAGGGAGAAAGAAGTCAAAGCATAGGGTAAGGCAGTGTGAGCAGGACCAGCGGTGTGATTTGATAAATGAGGATCGGATGTCGTCAACCTTCTTTTTCAAAATGGTTGACGAAGTCATCCACAGAGAGGGAGGAGGGAGGGGAGGAGGAGGAGGATTCAGCAGGGAGGAGAAGGTGGCAAAGAGCTTCCTAGGGTTAGAGGCAGAGGCTTGAAATTTAGAGTGGTAGAAAGTGGCTTTAGCAGCGGACACAGAAGAAGAGAATGTAGAGAGTAGGGAGTGAAAAAGATGACAGGTCCGCAGGGAGTCTAGTTTTCCTCCATTTCCGTTCGGCTGCCCGGAGCCCTCTTCTGTGAACTTGCAATGAGTCGTCAAGCCACGGAGCAGGAGGGGAGGACCGAGCCGGCCGGGAGGATAGGGGACATAGAGAGTCAAAAGATGCAGAAAGGGGAGGAGAGGAGGGTTGAGGGAGGCAGAATCAGGAGATCGGAGGGAGAAGGATTTAGCAGAAGGAAGAGATGATAGGATGGAAGAGGAGAGAGAAGCGGGAGAGAGAGAGCGAAGGTTGCGATGGCACATTACCATCTGAGTAGGGGCAGAGTGAGTAGTGTTGGAGGAGAGCGAGAGAGAAAAGGATACAAAGTAGTGGTCGGAGACTTGGAGGGAATACCTCCAAGTCCCAAGAATACCTGGGATAGGATAAAGGAATCCTTCCCCCCCAATTGTAAAGTGGTTATCCCACTGGCTATAGGGTGAACGCACCAATTTGTGAGTCGCTCTGGCTAAGAGCGTCTGCTAAATGACGTTAATGTGCCCTTGAGCAAGGCACTTAACCCTAATTGCTCCTGTAAGTCGCTCTGGATAAGAGACGTCTGCTAAATGACTAAAATGTAAAATGTAAAATGTAGGGAGTTGCAGTGAGATTAGTAGAAGAACAGCATCTAGTAAAGATGAGGTCAAGCATATTGCCTGCCTTGTGAGTAGGGGGGGACGGTGAGAGTGTGAGGTCAAAAGAGGAAAGGAGTGAAAAGAAGGAGGCAGAGAGAAATGAGTCAAAGGCAGACGTAGGGAGGTTAAAGTCACCCAGAACTGTGAGGGGTGAGCCATCCTCAGGAAAGGAACTTATCAAGGCGTCAAGCTCATTGATGAACTCTCCAAGGGAACCTGGAGGGCGATAAACGACAAGGATGTTAAGCTTGAATGGGCTAGTGACTGTGACAGCATGGAATTCAAATGAGGAGATAGACAGATGGGTCAGGGGGAAAAGAGAGAATGTCCACTTGGGATTGATGAGATTCCTGTGCCACCGCCGCGCTGACCAGATGCTCTCGGGGTATGTGAGAACACATGGTTAGACAAGGAAAGAGCAGTAGGAGTTGCAGTGTTTTCTGTGGTAATCCATGTTTCCGTCAGCGCCAAGAAGTTGAGGGACTGGAGGGTAGCATAGGCTGAGATTAACTCTGCCTTGTTGGCCGCAGAACGGCAGTTCCAGAGGCTGCCAGAGACCTGGAACTCCACGTGGGTCGTGCGCGCAAAGAGCCACGTGGTGTGAAGCCTTTGTATGGCCTGTGCAGAGAGGAGAGAACAGGGATAGACAGACACATAGTTGACAGGCTACAGAGAAAGGCTACAATAATGCAAAGGAGATCGGAATTAAATGAACTAAACTTCTGGGAAAGCGAGAGAGCGGGGCCTCCCTCACTTACGTTTCACTGAAACACTCAAATATAACTCTCCCAACTTCCACTTTAGAAATTATAATAGTTGTAAACTACAGCGGTTCAATGTTTCTAGGAATAGACTCTAACTATTCACCTAATTTCCTCATTATCCTCTACCAATTGTGTTCTTCCATTGTGTAACATTGAACTGAAAAAAAGAAAAGCCCACAATCACTGGGATATTTTTTTCATTTTAATGTTGCTTTTTTTAGAAGCAGAGGTCAGAGCAAAAGGGATGCATTTCGGCAACAGCCTTCATCAGTGTTTGGATGACAGAAGGCGTTTCACCAATATTTATAGATTACACTATGGTCCAGCTTCTTTATTTATTTCCCAGTCATTTACATTCATTATTTGCATTCATCATTTACATACATTTTCTACTGTTTTCCACAAGAAAAAAACACAGGAAGCATCCTAACAGAAGTTCTTCATTCATGCCTCTAGGGTTCTCTGTTTGTAAGGCATGGATATAATATGCCTCTCTTTGTAAGTATTTCTCTATCAGCTCCTCTCTTTGGTGGCTGTACAATTTTCTAAGCCCTGGAATCTGAGTTGGCACACATCATGTCCCGCTGCATTAAAGTGTCTGGCTACAGGAGACTTTTCGTCATCAGTTCTGATGTTGCTCTTGAGCTCTGTAATACGCACTTTCAATTCTCTCTTAGGCTTCCCAACATAATAATAGCCACATGGACACTTCAGTAAATAGATCACAAATTTTGTTTTACAAGATATTCTACCCCTGATATACAATTATGTGTCACGATCGTTGAGAGACGGGTCAGACCAAGGTGCAGCGTGGTATGCGTACATATTTAATAACGAAGATAAACACTTGACAAAACAACAAACGCACGTAACGTGAAGTCCTATGGGCGATACTCACGCCACGCCACGCCACGCCACGCCACGCCACGCCACGCCACAAACACAAGTCAAGATCCCACATCTAAGGTAGGCAACCAGGCTACTTCAAGTATGATCCCCAATCAGAGAAGCGACAGCTGCCTCTGATTGGGAATCACACCCCGCCAAACATAGAAAGATCAACCTAGATCTACAACATAGAAATACACACTAACATAGATCTCAACAGAAAACTCACACTCTGACCCAACCAACAAGAGTTCTCTCGATCAGGGCGTGACATTATGAAATGGAAAATTGCCTGAGGGGAGGGTAGATAGAAAATGCTGAGGGGGTACATATTAATCTGCTCTTATCAGGCTGTCTCTTAGGTGTCTAGCACGTTTAAAAGTGAATTGAGGAATATTCTGAAAAGGCCGCCCACAGGTTAATGGAAGATTTGACATCCTGAGGGAATACGTAGACACAAATACAGTAGGTTGACTATTAGGAGGGAACTGACCTTTCCTTCGATACTTAAAACAATAGGACTCTGTAAGTTTTAACACACTGTGACCTGAAATCAAACAAACAGCAAGCAATCATCTTTCATGACAGCGACCAGCAATACAGCATAACACATTTCAATTTGTAAAACCTGTAAAAATCTCTAAATATATACTGAAGTGTACTATCACTTCTGGGGCCTAATTTGCATAACCAGGTAAACAGAATCCTTTCAAACAAAAGCCCTATAATTGTGACCCAGAATGTAATCCACCATATCCCTCTGAAGGGTTCTGTGGATCTCCACATTGACAGCAGTCAGCAGTGGCTATGAGTCGGTCTAGTGAAGTGCAGTAGCAATCTCCCCAGCAACCCTCTTGGGCATAAATCAGCAGGCCTCTTCCTCAGCCCTGGACCACACTCAGACTCCCCCCATAATCCACTCATCACAAAAAGAGGAGAAAATGGAGGAAGGAAAGAAAAGTGAAAAGCCTTTGGCCCAAACACAGCTACTGTAATACGGTGTGAGAAGGCTAACAATGAGACTTCAATAGGGTTATAAACAAGGAGCTCGATCAGGATAATCCATGATACCTTTGATGCCTTTTCACAGTGATTTAGGTAATTGGTGAAGGAAAAGCGCAAAGGTGCTTCTGGTGACCTATTTCGGTGTACCCACTGAATTGTCGCTTACTTTTAGAATTTGGTTTGGATATTGAAGAATTTCGGTTAAAATACACTACTGACAATATTAGGCTACACTGTGTAAGACAGCCAATAACACTCAGACACGTTCTATGAGTCACCCGTTTTAAACGTATACATTTCCTATGAGGAGCAATGAGCTGTTTTATTATGCATATTATCACTTGTGTGTGTAATACTTAATGAATGTAAGACTAGCTGTCGCCATTGGCGTCGGCTAATGGGGTTCCTAATCAAATCAAAAAAATCTAAATCATAAATGTATAGCCTTTAGGCATTTATACGTCCGCTAAAAATGAGCCTCTGAGCTAAACGCTTGTAGGAAGTCATATAAAGCACTATTAGGCACTTTAAAGCAACAGTCTGGGATTGGTACATCCAATTTGAAAACAAATAGTGGGTGGCCATTTAGTTGTTTTTCGAATCACAGACTGTAGCTTTTAGTACATTCATAATGTTTTATAAACAGGTGGCACATTTTTACCAGAAACTGTAGTATGGTGACAAGAAGAGGCAATGTTCCTAGTTCCCAGTTTGGAGATAAGTTGTGCCTTTTCAATATTTCTGCCAGCACTGGCATTCTTAATACAAGTAGTCTAATTGGATTCCTTACTCTCGAAAATCACAGTCAGAATTAACAGGATAGCATACTAATGGAGGAGAAAGTCACATGATATATCATCTGTCAACGTGCTAGCAGCCGTGACCATAAATCAGGACCACTGGAGCTCTGCTTCAGGCTCCTCGCAACCAACAAGTCATTAATTGAACCTCATCCTTTTTAATTTTAAACAAAATGACCATGCCCTTTCCATGGCTCCATCTTTTAATTGCAAGAAACACTGCTGTGTGGGTGATTTCCCCCCTCTCTTTTCCGATCATTACTATTAATCTTGCTGAATATGTATCTGGATTCGCTTCCACGGTTGAAATAGCCGTTGTCTAATGCCACTGTCATCTTATCTCTAGACATAGAGGCACCATCGATGTCATTTGTTTATTGGTTTATGAGCTGAATAGGAGACAATAGAGACTCCATGTTATCTCTCTTAAAGCAGTATAAATATTGCCGTTGTAATACGAGCTGATAAGTGAATGGCTCACTGATACAGTTAAACGGCTATAACAGCAACTATCTGAATAGACTCCTCTATTAACGTGATTGCATTCACAGTGAACATCCCCTTTGGAGGAGAATCCAGAGGCGACCATCAGTATGTAGTTACCTTTGCCGCAAAACCTAGTTAGCCACATGAGAGTTAAAGAGTGTCTTGGAGAAATGTCAGTGAACTTGACTAAAACCTTGCCAAGTTTGGTCAAAACATTTCCCTTTGATCAGTTGTCTCCAGGTTCATTAACACAGAGAGAAGAAGCCATCTCTTTCCACAAAATGGCTGCCTGCCAAAAAGTATCTCCACGTGTCCCACACTGACGATCAGCACAAACACATCATTTTATCTTTTTTATCTTAATTGCATTGCCTTTCACAGTGTGCGCCCACGTGCAAAAAAGCATTCAGTTTTGCCTCATCCCAAATAATGTCATTCACCTCCATGTTTTTTATTCAAATAAACTCCTCTATCTCCTGGGTGTCATTGACTATTCATAGATTTTGACATGGGTGGATCGTTTCATCTCTGAAACTTGGCTGCGTTTGTAATTCTATTTTGGATTCAAATCAATTATTATGTGGCAAAACAAAGCTTTCCATAACAAACCGATTGATTTCCTGCAAGAGGAAGTTGGGTGTCGAAGTCCCAAAGTGTTCATGAGCTTGAATTAAATTAATTAGCCAACATGCTGAGCTTATCTGAGTTCAACCGACTGTTATCTGAACCCAAGGTCACATCCAGTGTTTGATCTTGCGCTGTGAACAATGGTCTCTGCAACGTGTTCTCATTAGAATATATTAACATATTGATATTTAACCATTGTAGTCACTTATGCTTACATATTAGTTGTATGTCACCTAGCGATGTGTTGTTTAATGTCATGTGTTGAACTATACAAATAGGGCAATCCTACATAAACGGTACCCCAGGTGAGGATAATTTTCTGCAACAGACACATGGGGATATTCCCTTGATGGCAGCAGAGTGCATTACATCTGTGGGCAGTGAAGCCCTCTATAATACAGATAGAGAAGGCCAGTGTGGCCATGGGAGGTTTGACTGTATGAGGCAGGCACATAGAGATGGAAAGAGGGCAATCCTATCTTTGCCATTGATTACTTCTGTGACAGCATTGAGGGCTATTGCCATTTCATTGCTAAAACAGGCTCTTGTGACAAATGTGCTTCTATCTCCCCAGTCAGCTCTTATTTGGCTGCTCCCTTTTGATGAAGGGAGAGTGGGGGGAGATAGTGTCTGAAGGTCACCCCTGGAAACCAACCAGGGGACTGATAAGGTTGAACACCAATGGCCTGCTAAAGGGGGCCATTTGGGCTAGAGTAATAACAAAAACATGTATTCTATTTTCTTATTTGAATTGTAATATACTTGTACAATGTTTGTATCTCCTGGGACATGTTTGTATACAGTAAATATATAGAGCTGAAAGGCATTTAAGGCATTTGTCAGTATAACGTTATTTATATTTTCGTGATTTCTGTGTGATGTTGAATTTGTTTCAAGCAATTCACTGGGATTATTGGCCTTGTATAGGATTTCTCATTCTGTTCAGTGCCTACAGTTTCACAGATAGATTGAAATAAATGTCTAATTCAATGCAATGTCACACCTATTCAGGGGAAAACATTATTTAACTTGTAAGTAAACTATTGAAATTGCAATAATAATCAAATTCAACAAAAGCTCAAGACCGAAGCAGAAAATGTGTCCACTTCAATTAGTTTGGAAAGCCAGTATGAGGGTCAGCGCTCAGGCTAAAATGAAGAGTGGTCAGTGCGTGGAGAAATGTATCTCCACTTAATTTGTTTGTAGAGCACTGAGGAAGGCGTAAAAGCCTGAACTTATGCTACTTTTTCTGTTGAGCTCTTTTTAGCACTTTGCACTTACACCTTTTGTATTCTTTCGAGCATGGATTAAATTAAGTACATTTTTGCATCTCGACCTCCTTGGGTTTTTTTCATTTTTATTTGAGATCGAGAGGCCATTAAACTGTACGTGATCCCATTAAACTGTACTTCAATTAGTTTAAATGTAAGTCATTGTTAGTTGAAGTTGAAGTTCCTTATCCCTCTACAGGATCGGTATCCCGATACGGACGGTTGAGCTAACGTGCGCTAATGTGATTAGGCATGACTGTTCCAGGACATAGACATGTCTTATATGGGAGGAAAGCTTAAATTCTTGTTAATCTAACTGCACTGTCCAATTTACAGTAAGCTATTACAGTGAAAAAAATACCATGCTATTGTTTGAGGAGAGTGCACAACAACTGTCACGGTTTCGGCCGAGGCGGCTTCTTCTCCTTGTTCGGGCAGGCTTCGGCGGTCGTCGTCTCCGAGTACTAGCTGCCACCGTTCGATGTTTCATGTTTGATTGGTTTTGTCTGTTTGTTACACCTGTTTATTGTTAAAGTGTTCATTAGGCACCCTATTTAGTTCTCTTGTGTTTGGTCAGGTGTTGTGTGTAATTGTTCTATTGTCACGTGTTGTTGTTTGGTCCTCTGTTTTGTGCTCTCTTTATTTCGTGTTGTTTAAGAGAGTCCCACACGTTGTGCGTTCTTACTTTGGACAGTCTAGTGTGCGTCTTGTTTCGCCTGTGGCTGTTGCCGTGTTTGGCGTGTACTACGGACTTCACTAAAGACATCTGTTTTTTGAATCTCTGTGTCCTGCGTGTGATTCCACGTTCCCACTACACTCAACCCTGACAGAATTACACACCATCTTATGGAATCAGCAGGAGCACCCGCACCCACCGAGATCATGGAGGAGCGCCTTCGTGGTCAGGAGGATCGTATCAACCAAATCGGGCACGCCCTGGACCGAGTGATGAACACTCTCCATCGTTGGGAGACCAGCGGGGTACCCACACCCCCCACCTACCGCAACATCACCATCGGTCAGCCCGCCCCGTCCAACTACCGGAACCCAGTGGATTCGGCTCTCGCTCCGAGGGCGTACGACGGCACCGCTGCCGGGTGTCAGGGTTCCTGTTACAAGTTGAACTCTACCTTGCCACCGTACACCCGCGCCCTCCGGGACACGAGAGCGTTTCCGCCCTCATCTCCTGTCTCACCGGCAAGGCGTTGGAGTGGGCCAACGCCGAATGGAGGAGAATAGACGCCGCCACTATCACCTATGCGGAGTTCTCCCGCCGTCCGTGCAGTGTTCGACCATCCACCAGAGGGGAAGGCGGCGGGGAGCGTCTATTCTACCTCCCGGCAGGGGATGAGGAGCGCTCAGGAATTTGCGCTGGAGTTCCGGACTCTAGCGGCAGATGCAGGGTGGAATGAGCGGGCCCTCATAGACCACTTCCGTTGCAGCCTCCCGGGAGGACGTCCGCAGAGAGTTGGCGTGCAGGGATACTACACTCTCATTTGACCAGTTGGTTGACATGGCCATTCGGCTGGACACCCTGCTCGCTACCCGCGGACGTCCCAGGTGGGGGTCGCCCATTCCACCCTCCAGCGCCTCCCGAGCCGAGCCCGATGGAGCTCGGAGGTGCTGGCGCTAGAGGAAGGAGAAGAAGGAGCCCGAGGGGGGCCATCCCCTGCACCAACTGTGGCCGTGGAGGGCACACCGCGGCTAGGTGCTGGGGAGGGTTCCCTGGTGGAGGAGACGGCAGACCACACATTGGGGAGTCCTCCCAGGTGAGTAGGCGCCCCACTTACCCAGAGCTTTCTGTCGTACACATAACTATACCTGTTTGTTTTCCACAGGTTGCACCTCGTTCCCAGCATAAGGCGCTAGTAGATTCAGGCGCAGCTGGGAATTTTGTAGATCGCAAATTCTGTGTAGAGTTAGGGATTCCCCTCCTTCCGGTTGATAATCCTTTCCCTGTACATGCCCTAGATAGTCGTCCGTTAGGATCCGGGTTGATTAGGGGAGGTCACAGCGCCACTTAGGATGGAGACGCAGGGGGTCATGAGGAGACGATTCAGCTCTATCTGATCGACTCTCCTGCGTATCCGGTGGTACTGGGGCTTCCCTGGTTGATTACCCATGATCCTACTATTTCGTGGCGGAGAGAAGGCTCTTAAAGGGTGGTCTGCTCAGTGTGAGGGGCTATGTCTGGGTGTTTCCGTAGGGGCGACCTCGGTGGAGAGTCCGAACCAGATGCCCGCACTGCACATTCCACCTGGAGTATGAGGATTTGGCACTCGTGTTTAGCAAGACAAGAGCGGCACGGTTGCCGCCTCATAGACAGGGGGATTGTGCGATAGACCTCCAGGCAGGAGCTGCGCTCCGCGGAGCCATGTGTATCCGTTGTCACAGGAGGAGAAGAGGGCAATGGAGACATACATTGCCGAGTCTCTGAGACAGGGGATACATACGGCCCTCCACTTCACCCGCTCCTCAAGCTTCTTTTTTGTGAAGAAAAAGGATGGAGGTTTGCGTCCGTGTATTGATTACCGCGGTCTCAATCAGGTGACTGTGAAATATAGTTATCCACTCCCCGCTGATTGCGACTATGACGGAGTCATTACACGGGCACGGTTCTTCACAAAATTGGACCTCAGGAGCGCATATAACTCGAAGTGCGCATTAGAGAGGGCGATGAATGGAAGACAGCATTTAGTACTACCTCCGGTCATTACGAGTATCTCGTCATGCCATACGGGTTAATGAATGCTCCATCAGTCTTCCAATCCTTTGTAGATGAGATTTTCCGGGACATGCAGGCGCAGGGAGTAGTGGTGTACATAGACGATATTCTGGTGTACAGTTCTACCCGGGCCGAGCATGTAGCCCTGGTGCGCAGAGTATTGAGGAGATTGTTGGAGCATGACCTGTATGTCAAAGCCGAGAAATGTCTGTTCTTCCAGGAGTCGGTCTCTTTTTGGGTTATCAGTTGTCTGGCGCTAGGGGTGAGGATGGAGGTTGACCTGTGTCAGCCGTGCGTAATTGGCAAACCCCAACCACGGTTAAAGAGGTGCAGCAGTTCTTGGGTTTTGCGAATTACTACCGGAGGTTTATCCGGGGTTTTGGACAGGTGGCAGCTCCTGGCATAACGTCCCCTTCTGAAGGGGGTCCAGTGCGCTATGCGGTGGTCAGCTGAGGCGGACAGGGCTTTTGGGAGACTGAAGGACCTGTTTACCTCGGCTCCAGTGCTGGCGCACCCGGATCCCACTTTACCATTCCAAGTGGAGGTGGACGCGTCTGAAGCCGGTATCGGGGCTGTTCTTTCACAACGGTCCAGCATCACCACCTAAACTCCGCCCCTGTGCTTTTTTATTCTAAAAGCTCAGTCCGGCGGAGCGGAATTATGACGTAGGGGACAGGGAGCTGTTAGCCGTGGTACAGGCCCTAAAGGTGTGGAGGCATTGGCTTGAGGGGGCTCAACACCCTTTTCTCATTCTGACTGACCACCATAACCTGGAATACATTCGGGGCAGCTAGGAGACTGAATCCTCGCCAGGCTCGGTGGACTATGTTTCTCGCCCGGTTTGTGTTTAAGATCACTTACATCCCTGGGTCCCAGAACGGGAAGGCAGATGCCCTGTCTCGGCGGTATGACACAGAGGAGAGGTGCGTGGAGCCCACTCCCATACTACCTGAGTCTTGTCTGGTTGCACCGGTGGTATGGGAGGTCGATGCGGAGATCGAGCGGGCATTACGCACCGACCCCTAGCCCTCCACAGTGTCCGGTGGGTGGACGTACGTCCCGCTCGAGGTCTGGGATCGGCTGATTTATTGGGCTCACACGTCACCCTCCTCTGGACATCCAGGTATTGGCCGGACAGTGCACTGCCTTAGTACAAAGTACTGGTGGCCAACGTTAGCCAGGGATGTGAGGATTTATGTCTCCTCCTGCTCAGTGTGTGCCCAGTGTAAGGCGCCCAGACACTTGCCCAGGGGTAAGTTACAACCCCTGCCCGTTCCACAACGACCCTGGTCTCACCTCTCGGTGGATTTTGTTACCGACCTTCCCTCCTCACAGGGGAATACCACCATCCTGGTCGTTGTGGATCGGTTCTCGAAGGCCTGTCGTCTCCTTCCCATGCCGGGTCTTCCTACTGCCCCTACAGACCGCTGAGGCTCTATTTACTCACGTCTTCCGGCATTACGGGTACCCGAGGATATAGTGTCTGATCGAGGCCCCCCAGTTTACCTCCAGAGTCTGGAGAGCGTTTATGGAACGGTTGGGGGTTTCGGTGAGCCTTACCTCGGGTTACCACCCGAGAGTAATGGGCAGGTCGAACGTGTCAACCAGGATGTGGGTAGGTTTCTGAGGTCATATTGCCAGGGCCGGCCGGAGGAGTGGGCGAGATATGTGCCCTGGGCCGAGATGGCACAGAACTCTCTCCGCCACTCCTCTACTAAACTAACCCCTTTCCAGTGTGTGTTAGGGTACCAGCCGGTTCTGGCACCTTGGCATGAGAGCCAGATCGAGGCCCTGCAGTGGATGAGTGGGTACGGCGCTCGGAGGAGACGTGGAACACTGCACACGTCCATCTGCAGCGGGCCATCCGTCGACAGAAAGACGAGCGCCGACCTCCACCGCAGTGAGGGGGCCAGTGTACGCACCTGGAGATCGAGTCTGGCTCTCAACCAGAAACCTGCCCCCTCCGCCTGCCCTGCCGGAAGCTGGGTCGGCGGTTTGTGGGGCCTTTTAAAGTCCTGAGGAGATTGAACGAGGTGTGTTACAGGTTACAACTGCCCATTGATTACAAAAATATTAACCCCTCGTTCCATGTGTCTCTCCTCAGACCGGTGGTAGCTGGTCCACTCCAGGACTTTGAGATAGAAGAGACTCCTCTGCCCCCGTTGGACATCGAGGGGGCTCCGGCGCACACTGTTCGGGCCATCCTAGATTCGAGACGCCGGATGGGGGGTCTCCAATATCTCGTGGAGTGGGGGGTACGGCCCGGAGGAGCGGTGCTGGGTGCCGAGGAGGGACATCCTAGACCGTCTCTTCTGACCGAGTTCCATCGTGGTCATCCCACGCGCCCTGCTCCGCGTCCTTCCTGGTCGTCCCCGAGGCCGGGCGGCGCACGGCTGGAGCCGCGCGTCGGGGGGTACTGTCACGGTTTCGGCCAAGGCGGCTCCTTCTCCTTGTTCGGGCAGGCTTCGGCGGTCGTCGTCTCCGGAGTACTAGCTGCCACCGTTCGATGTTTCATGTTTGATTGGTTTTGTCTGTTTGTTACACCTGTTTATTGTTAAGTGTTCATTAGGCACCCTATTTAGTTATCTTGTGTTTGGTCAGGTGTTGTGTGTAATTGTTCTATTGTCACGTGTTGTTGTTTGGTCCTCTGTTTTGTGCTCTCTTTATTTCGTGTTGTTTAAGAGAGTCCCGCACGTTGTGCGTTCTTACTTTGGACAGTCTAGTGTGCGTCTTGTTTCGCCTGTGGCCTGTTGCCGTGTTTGGCGTGTACTACGGACTTCACTAAAGACATCTGTTTTTTGAATCTCTGTGTCCTGCGTGTGATTCCACGTTCCCACTACACTCAACCCTGACAACAACAAAAAATTGTTTGATACATTCACCTCTGAAGGTAAATAATGTACTTACATTCGGTAATCTTGCTCTGATTTGTCATCCTGAGGGTCCCAGAGATAAAATGTAGCATAGTTTTGTTTGATAAAATCCATTTTTATATTCAAATGTAGGAACTGGGTTCTACAGTTTGAACCCTTGCTGTCTCTGGCTCCACACCCATCCCGCCCGGCCATCTAGATGTGTGAAAGTTAGTGTATAAGCTAATGATCCATCATGTATGACATTCCTGGGAGTATGTAAAATTACATTTTGTATTACCATATCATTTTTGTATGTTCTCTACAGTTATGTACTTGAAAATGTATCAATTGACCAATTCGGCACATTTGGGCAGACTTGATACAAAATAGTCCAGTATTGCAATGCTTCACTGGATCAATCTGAAACTTTGCACACACACTGCTGCCTTCTAGTGGCCAAAATCTAAATTGCGCCTTAACTGCAATATTATATTTTGGCCTTTCCCTTGCATTTCAAAATGATGAAAAAAATCGAAAACGCATGTTTTTTTGTTTGTATTATCTTTTAGCAGATCTAATGTGTTATATTCTCCTACATTAATTTCACATTTCCACAAACTTCAAAGTGTTTCCTTTCAAATGGTATCAAGAATATGCATATCCTTGCTTCAGGTCCTGAGCTACAGGCAGTTAGATTTGGGTATGTCATTTTAGGCGAAAATTGAAAAAATGGGTCCGATCCTTAAGAGGTTATCTAAACTTGCCTCACTCAGAGAACATGTTTTGTTCAGCTTGCGTCTAGCCCAAAGCACTGAAGGACAACATCAGTTTTAAAAGGTTTGAAAGTTTATACAAAAAGTATTGTGTTCTTTGTTATGCATCACCCACCTACAATAAACCACAAGTAGGCTTGGCTGTAGCGATAAAATAAGGATACAATATAAGAAATTGTACCTAAAAAATTATTTGCGGTTTGTACAGCAATCGTATCCTAAACAATGGAGCAACTGTTTTGTTAGCTATTCTAAACGTTCCTTTACAGGGAATGGTTACGTTGATATGGTAATGCAGAAATGAAGCTTTGTGAATATTGCAGACAAAATACAATTTGTATTGTTAGGTTCTGACAAACAGAGTGAAAAACGAATGGACAACTAGTCAAAGCTCAAATCAAGTTTATTCACCCAATGGGTCAAACAGCAACAAAGACATGTTTCCACCAGCACAAGTATTTATACCCTCCTTTAGGTGGAGTCTCTTCCTTTTCTCTAAGCACTACATCTTTGTTGCTAGGCAGAAAGTTAAGTGATGTGGGTAATACAACTGTTCCTTCTCCCTTCATGTGACCTGACCTGACCTCGGCCCACATTCTTCACTAATCCACAGCTATCCACCCTTATCAGTGACCGCAACCATGTGATTGCCTTTTCCCTTACTTAGTAAATTTCCAGACCCATGGCTCTTATCCAACCTCCATTGACCCCACCATATACATTCCTCATACATGTACCCATTAACTTCTAGTATAGCAAGTATTTGAAATTACAACCCAACAGTATGTAAGCTGGTGCGGCCAGAAAAACTTTATCTCACAAGAAATGCTCAGGTTGTTCGAATCGCAAAATATTAGCTATGTACGTGCAGGCACAACAGGTTGGCCTTTTGCTATCCACTAGACACACGTTGGCACGTTTGAATATGTTAGCAAAAGGCTTATTAACCATCTCATAGGCAATATGTCACAGGCAGTATGTCATACGCAGTGTGTCATAGGCATTACGTCATAGGGAGTAGGGGCATCCTAAAATGTACACCCGTACAGTAGTTTAACTCTACGCAACTGACCTTGCAGTTTCCTGCACATTCTGATGAAATTAGAATGGATTTATTGATCGCTGGTCCATATTCATCCAGGTTAGGCGTGTACAGTAGTTATGATGGAAATGAAATTAAAATGTGCGAGTTCTAGCACGTGGGTTGGATAATTGTGATGTTTATGATAAAAATGTAATGTTGTTAATATAGTAATGACTATATGCCGTGGCAGAGCCAGGGTGACATTCCTCTTGTAAAGCTGCAGTTGCAGATTTGGGCTCCAGAGACACTGACTGTGTATATAGATAATGATCCTAATATGGATCTGCTGACGGGGAGATGATGCCTCTGTGTTAAAAATATATTAGCATTTCATTCTCATTGCATCAGCTCTGTAGGGGACTCTGGGTTCTAATGTGGGGCCTTGTTGAGTTCTGAACTGATCTGAAGTCAGGAGTACAGTGGAGACTCTGGTTTCTAATGTGGACCTCATTGAGTTCTGATCTGAATCAGGGAGTATAGTAGGTCTTACACAGGAAGCGGCACAGGTCCTAATCCAGGCACTTGTCATCTCCCGTCTGGATTACTGCAACTCGCTGTTGGCTGGGCTCCCTGCCTGTGCCATTAAACCCTACAACTTATCCAGAACGCTGCAGCCCGTCTGGTGTTCAACCTTCCCAAGTTCTCTCATGTCACCCCGCTCCTCTGCACACTCCACTGGCTTCCAGTTGAGGCTCGCATCTACTACAAGACCATGGTGCTTGCCTACGGAGCTGTGAGGGAACGGCACCTCCTTACCTTCAGGCTCTGATCAGACCATACACCCAAACGAGGGCACTACGTTCATCCACCTCTGGCCTGCTAGCTCCCCTACCTCTACGGAAGCACAGTTCCCGCTCAGCCCAGTCAAAGCTATTCGCTGCTCTGGCACCCCAATGGTGGAACAAGCTCCCCCAAGACGCCAGGACAGCGGAGTCACTGACCACCTTCCGGAGACACTTGAAACCCTACCTCTTTAAGGAATACCTGGAATAGTATAAAAGTAATCCTTCTTCCCCCACCCCCCATAAAAAAATAAAAGTGGTTGTCCCACTTGCTATCATAAGTTGAATGCACCAATTTGAATGTCGCTCTGGATAAGAGTGTCTGCTAAATGATGTAAATGTAAATGTAAATGTCAATTGATTACGGGTATATTAATTAACAATGTGATGCTATGCTAAACAATGTGATGCTATGGTTGCTATGGTTCAGTTCCGTGTTTTGGAGGAAAATGAGAGTGCCCTATACTGCTTGTATCTATAGCAAAACATTTTGCAACAGAAAATTAAAAGCTGTATTCTTATTAAAAGTTGAAGTAATACCTCCCTGTTTCTCTCTGTTTCAAAAGTTATATCCCTACTGAACATGACCCCCAAGTCAACAGTGTTCCTATTTGTCATGTTGATTGTGACATTTTTGAAAGTTGGAATCCTATCAATAATTGTTTTGTTGAATATGAGCAAACTTGCAAGCAATGTATGGCCACCACAGTCCTGAATGCTAATTGCATTCTGTAAGTGGCACTCATTCAAATAAGAAATGGCACTGATTTCTCAAACAGTACCTTGAGGAATTGGGATTGATAAGGACAGCTTGGCATAAAATTATATTCAGCAATAAGGACTGAATCTCCAATATGTTTCATTCTCTGTCAGGAATTGACTATATTCTTCACAAATGAATCTTAGAATCCAATTATTCATAACGATTGGCTGTTGTTCTACCTACATGTCTCCTTTTACCATAATCACACTATTATTTTGTCCTCTATATTTTATTCTCTGAGTAACTTCCCTCAAATATAGTGTACTACTTTTTGACCTGGGTCCATTGGGCTCTGGTCAAAAGTAGTGTACTATATAGGGAATAGATACCAAAATTGGGACGCTTACCGTTGGACTAGCTCTAACGGTGCGTCCCCAATTTGTATCTATTCCCTATATGTACACTACTTTTGACCAGAGCCCAATGGACCCAGGTCAAAAGTAGTACACTATATTTGAGGGAAGTTACTCAGAGAATAAAATATCTTGGAGGAGCAGCGCCATGTACTGCCAGCAAAAAGGCGCCAAAAGTCTGTAATTAAGTCAGAAATTAAAGCAATTTTGACCTGAGATTTTCACTTATCTTCCTTCTCATTTCCTGGGGAAAACCTTTTCCTTGTAGTAAAATGGTGTAATTTACTCTTAACTAAGAACCGAGGGCCTCCATTCAAGAGGTTCCAAGAATGGTACTTGTTGTATTGAATGCTGTTGGATGTTTTAAATTATAAATGTTGCAGCAAAGGATATTTTATATCCTCTGCCCCAGTAAGACACACACACACACACCTATCTTCTGGTGGTGGTGATAGATCATATAACCGAAGCCTCTCTCCACCCCCTCATCCCCTGCATGCGCTCCACCACTGATTCCCGGCTCTTCCTCCACATTTTTCACATGGCCTGACGGACAGCGGCTGGCAGGAGAGAAACGCTTGGCCACTGGCTTGGTGCCAGAGAGGGCGACGTGGTGGTCAGGTTCACATGTTTTACCACATCAACCCATTAGGCAACTCAACAGGTCTGGCTCTCATGTTTTACCAGGAGGGAAGAGGAGAGGAGAGGATGGAAGAGGAGATGATGGAAGAGGAGAGAATGGAAGAGAGAGAAGAGAAGAGAAGAGAAGAGAAGAGAAGAGAAGAGAAGAGAAGAGAAGAGAAGAGAAGAGAAGAGAAGAGAAGAGAAGAGAAGAGAAGAGAAGATATGCTGCACTGTGATAGAAAGATATGATATGTACTAGTCCCTCTAATCAGTGCACAAAACAAATGTGGCCTTGCACTAAACTGATCCATCAGTCGTGAAAAAGAGCTTCACCTTGTGGTGGTCTCCGCGAAAGAGCTGTCATTACCAGCAGAAAACATGGATATTATTATGACCTGTAGCAGGCTAAACATAGCTCTCAACAGCCAGACAGTAGGCTAAGTAGCAATAAACAATAGCACACTATGTACAGCGGAAGCTAGCATAGCACACAATCCTCTGTAGCTCAGCTGGTAGAGCACGGCGCTTGTAACGCCAAGGTAGTGGGTTCGATCCCAGGGACCACCCATACACAAAAATGTATGCATGCATGACTGTAAGTCGCTTTGGATAAAAGCGTCTGCTAAATGGCATATTATTATTATTATGTACAAACAGGGCAAGCTAGCATAGTAATGAGCTAGCACGCTAGGCTAGGAAGCTAACGGGCCTCAGGCTACGGGCTATTATATACAATACAGTGTGGGCTAGTGGGGCTAAAATAACACACTGTACAGCAATGAATGCAATGGAAGCCAGCGGTAGCACATGCACCTGATTCAATTTATCCTCAAGCCCTTAACTAGCTGAATCAGGTTAATTAGTGCTGGGTAAGAACAAAACTATGCACCCCAATGCCAGGATTAAGAAAGCCTGCTGCAACACCAAGCTCCTCGTTGAGACGAGAGAGTGAGAGAGAGAGAGAGAGAGAGAGAGAGAGAGAGAAAGAGAGAGAGAATAAGACGTCATACAGTGCTAGCAGAGGTATAGTGGGCAGTATGCCGTGAGGAGGGCTAGCATCATCGTTAATCAGTTCATCCATCCTGATGAATGTGATAGACAGCTGCTGAAGAATGGATGGAAACGAATGATAACTGCACGAGTAGTACAGAGTGGACAGAGCGCAGGGGGGTGATTGATTAACAGATGTGCCAATTGGTGGCAGATGAGTGCTGGAGGCGGGCCCATAAGTCATGCCTAAGTTGGAGTCAGTCATTACGGTTTAAGATTTATTTGTCAGATATGAATATATGGAGTCGCTGTGCCAGACAGAGTGGGCTGTTGTGAGAAGTAGAGAGCCACTCAAAATAGACAGAGACAAACAGCACTGTCAACCATATGCAATGTCAGAGAGAAAGCTTCTCACCATGTTCAATACTTTTAAATAGCTTATTTCAAATATTTGTAATTATTTTTGCCTTTATTTATTCAGGTGAATCCACTGAGAATAAAAATCTATTTTACAAGAGAGACTTGTCTGTGTTTATACCGTCCCCAATGGGAAACGTACGGCTGAGAAATAGGCCTATGATTTCCCTGAAGGCCTATTAACATGAAGAATTTCCAATATTTGAAAATATTGACTTTGTGAGTAACAGCTTTGTCCTTTCCAAACAGGAGTAGCTGCTCTACACCTCTACAGCGGTGCTCACAGCACTTCGTTTCCTGTAAAAAGAACAAATGACATGTAAAGGTGAGACTTGAGAGAAACCCATACCCCTCTCTCTCTCTCTCTCTCTACTCATCTCGCTCTTCCCCTTGCCTTGGGTTTACACTCTAACCTCGTTGTTACGCAACTCTGAGGCAGAGGAGGAGCACGACACACACACACACACACACACACACACACACACCCTGAAACACACACCCTCCCAGGAGATGGATCAGTACTTATTGTTATACACCTGAAGGAAATGACACTTTGTCAGGAGAAACATGTACACACACACACAGGCCCTTTCTGACCGCCGAGGGGACCGACACATCATTGTTTTACTAAACTGACTAGAGCCTGTTTGATCCAATTGTTGTGGCAGGTCGTCAGCAAGACTGACTCTGTGAAATATACGGTTCCTTTTGTTGAAATGGTATTCATACTGTGGGTGCACAGTGCAAATTAATTTAGCTCTTCTCCGCCCATTTACAGGCCACAGGAATTATCCTGATGATATCAGAAGCCATTTAGAAAGAGGTCAGTATTGGTATTCATCACAGTTGTGTGCATTTCATGAAACAAATCATTGTATTTCAAATGTGTGTGACTGTCCTTGTCTATCAGTGTATCAGTGTTTTGTTACTTGTCATGCTTTGTGTTTTTGTGGACCCCAGGAAGGACCCCTGCTGCTTCTGAAAAAGCTAATGGGGATCCAAATAAACACACTGGACCAGCCAGCTGAAGGTTATGAGTGATGGTGCAAGTGAAAAAAATAGAGTTTATGTCCATTATGAAACCATTTGAGGAGGTGACCTGTACAGCCGAAAGTCACATGAAATACACACTTGCCATTCAGATAGCTAACAGTGTGTGTGTGTGTGTGTGTGTGTGTGTGTGTTTGTGTGTGTGTGTCAATTGTGTGTCCCCACAAGGTTAGTAAAACAAGACTGTGTGTGTGTGTGTGTCTCCCTCTTCCTAGCTTCTGTGTCTGTCTGTCTGGCTGTCCTGCCAGTTCCAGTGTGTTGCTGACAGGTCTTTGGCAGGAGGAGGGAACAGCAGTGCTGCTCTGGGGAAGCTGCTCAGATGTTATTAGCTGCAAATCTGTCTCCCTGGGTGTAGAACCGCAAGGAAATAGATTATCCCCCTGATTCTGCAGACTGTGTTGTTCAAATAGGCACAGATCCTACAAAATACATATGTACCTGGAAAAGGAGAGATAGATCCTATAGAAATACATCTATATCTGAAGAGTGGAGAGATAGATTCTATAGAAACATCAACACCTGGAGAGAGGAGAGATAGATTCTATAGAAATACATCTATATCTGGAGAGTGGAGTGACAGATCCTATAGAATTACATCTATATCTGGAGAGTGGAGTGACACATCCTATAGAAATACATCAACACCTGGAGAGAGGAGAGATAGATTATATAGAAACATCAACACCTGGAGAGAGGAGAGATAGATTCTATAGAAATACATCTATATCTGGAGAGTGGAGTGACAGATCCTATAGAAATACATCTATATCTGGAGAGTGGAGTGACACATCCTATAGAAATACATCAACACCTGGAGAGAGGAGAGATAGATTATATAGAAACATCAACACCTGGAGAGAGGAGAGATAGATTCTATAGAAATACATCTATATCTGGAGAGTGGAGTGACAGATCCTATAGAAATACATCTATATCTGGAGAGTGGAGAGATAGATTCTACAGAAATACATCTACAGTATATCTGGAGAGAGAAGTGACAGATTCTATAGCTGAAGAGTGGAGGGAGACATAAATTAGAAGCCCTATTATTCCCAGCCTTCATAGTAGTCTCCTCTGAAACCCCACAGTGAGTGGTGCATGTTTGGTACAGATGCACCTACTAGTGCATCTCCAGGTGTCCAATTGGTTAGCGAATCAGTTTGTTATGATTTTGCTGTTGTGCAAATGCTGTATCTGATTTCTTCTTGCCACGGTAGATTTACACAGCAGCTATGGTACGCTCAACATCAGTCATGATAATGAGGATACAGTGCCTTGCAAAAATGTCATCCCCCTTGGTGTTTTTCCTATTTTTTGGGGGGTAGATCAGCTTAATATTGTAGATAGATTGAAACTTACATCAATGTAATTGTCTGCATCACTTCCAATCCCCCATGTTTTTTATATATAATTATATATATATATATACATGCACATATATATATATATATAGACATACATACATACATACATACATACATACATGCACATATATATATATATATATAGACATACATACATACATACATACATACATACATACATACATACATACATACATACATACATACATACATACATACATACATACATACATACATACATACACATACATACATATATACATACATATATATATTATATATATATATATACATATACACACATACATACATACATACATACATACATACATACATACATACATACATACATACATACATACATACATACATACATACATACATACATACATACATACATACATACATACATACACATACATATCCTTTAAAAATATATATATATATTCCCCTTTTATTACTTTCCAACTCACCACCCTTTCCCTACTTGGAGTAAACTAGTGAACAACAATGCTTAGGCCTCTACTTCCAGCTAATACCTACTATCTACATTTTATGGACACAGTCAATTTTACAATAATTATATTTTGTTTGTTTTTTCTCCTGAACTTCCTCTACTCTCAACCTCTCCGATCATTTTCATGATGTCCATCCGGTTTGCTTCTATATGCCATATCGTTCTAACTGTGCTCTTTCACAAAAGCTCCCAACCTACAACCTATATACTTATTATGGACACAGTATGCTTACATTATTAGTTATCTTGTTATTATTATTTGTTAGTTGTTATTAGTCCCATCCTTCAATTCCATTCAACACCTCCCATCTATCTTTTAACACCATCTTCTATTTGCCATATATATTTCAACTGTGCTGTGATGTCTTACAAAAGTTCTGAACCTTTCTATTCTCATTGTTTCTACAGATTGTGAATTGAAAATAAACATTTTTGCTAAAAGTATTATTATGTTATTGATCGATTGACTATGACTTTTCAGATCACCCAGTAATGCTATCTGCAAGGTTAGCTCCAGGTAAATATTGCAATCCTTTATCCATTCCTGGACCTGTGTCCAAAAACAAGCTACAAATGGACAGTACCAAAACAAATGATCTAATGATTCTGTCTCTTCACAGCAAAATCTGCAGAGCTGGGAAGATTGTATCCCCATATAAATAACATTCTATTGGTAGCAAGAATTTTATATAATAATTTAAATTGAAAGATTCTAAGTTTTGAATCCGGTGTCGTTTTGCATCAGTTCATAAACACTATGACATGGGATCGGCACGTCAAAAATCTCTTCCCAACTATTTTGCAATCTATATGGGACGGCTGTCAATCCTTTGGTCCTTAAATGAAACTGATATACTTTTTTTTATTTATCACAGTTTTCCTTAACCAATTATGTTCTTTAATGCAAGGCCGACAGACAAGTTCCTTACTTTCTCCCCCTTCCACTTTCCTCTTAAATTTTTGTGGTAAGGCTGCAATTATTTGGTTGTAATTTTGGGTAGAGCAGACATTTCCATATGTTTTTGTTAGCTGCATGTGCGACATAACTCCACCAGTTCTACCGATGATACCATTTACAAAGATTATACCTTTTTTAAACATTTAGTCAAAAATAAAAGTTTTTTTGTCAATTAGTATATTTGAGTTTAACCACAATATATGTTGCATTATTTGTTCTGTCGTTTCTGGAGGATTAAATTGAAATTGCAACCAACTTTCTATGGCATGTTTTAGAAATAGTGATATTTGGGAGATTATCTCCTTTTCAAATAACTGAAAGTGAGTGGTTGTAATCTGAATAAAGGGAAAAAGACCATTCTTGAACATTGGGTGAGACAATCTTACTAATTTGCTAGAGAACCAGTTCGGATTTAAGTATAACTTTTGTATGACTGAAGCTTTTAGTGATAGGTCTAATGCTTTAATATTTAATAATTTCTGTACTCCAAATTCATATTCATCATATAAATAGGCCGTCCAAATAAAATGGAATCTTTTTTTCTCATATAATTTAAAGAACTGTTCGCTAGGCGTAGGCAAGACCATAAGCAAATAGGTAAACTGGGATAATACTTTCCTATTTTGTTGCATTACAACATGTAATTTAAATGGATTTTTATTTGGATTTTATGTAATGGACATACACAAAATAGTCCAAATTGGTGAAGTGAAATTCTAAAAAATAAATAACGGAAAAGTGGTGCGTGCATATGTATTCACCCCCTTTGCTATGAAGGCCCTAAATAAGATCTGGTGCAACCAATTACCTTCAGAAGTCACATAATTAGTTAAATAACCCATGGGGCGGCGCACAATTGGGCCAGCGTCATCCAGGGTAGGGGAGGGAATGGCTGGCAGGGATGTAGCTCAGTTGGTAGAGCATGGCGTTTGTAACGCCAGGGTTGTGGGTTCGATTCCACGGGGGCCAGTATGAAAAATTAAAAATAAATGTATGCACTCACTAACTGTAAGTCGCTCTGGATAAGAGTGTCTGCTAAATGACAAAAAAAAAAATAATAATAATAATAAAGTCTACCTGTGTGCAATCTAAGTGTCACATTATCTGTCATATGATCTCAGTATATATACACCTGTTCTGAAAGGCCCCAGAGTCTGCAACACCACTAAGCAAGGGGCACCACCAAGCAAGCGGCACTATGCAGACCAAGGAGCTCTCCAAACAGGTCAGTGACAAAGTTGTGGAGAAGTACAGATCAGGGTTGGGTTATAAAAAAATATCTGAAACTTTGAACATCCCACAGAGCACCATTAAATACATTATTAAAAAATGGAAATAATATGGCACCACAACAAACCTGCCAAGAGTGGGCCGCCCACCAAAACTCACAGACCAGGCAAGGAGGGCATTAATCAGAGAGGCAACAAAGAGACCAAAGATAACCCTGAAGGAGCTGCAAAGCTCCACAGCGGAGATTGGAGTATCTGTCCATAGGACCACTTTAAGCCGTACACTCCACAGAGCTGGGCTTTACGGAAGAGTGGCCAGAAAAAAGCCATTGCTTAAAGAAAAAAATAAGCAAACACGTTTGGTGTTAGCCAAAAGCCATGGGGAGACTCCCCAAACATATGGAAGAAGGTACTCTGGTCAGATGAGACTAAATTGAGCTTTTTGGCCATCAAGGAAAACGCTATGTCTGGCGCAAACCCAACACCTCTCATCACCCTGAGAACACCATCCCCACAGTGAAGCATGGTGGTGACAGCATCATGTGTGGGGATGTTTTTCATCTGCAGGGACTGGGAAACTGGTCAGAATTGAAGGAATGATGGATGGCGCTAAATACAGGGGAAATTCTTGAGGGAAACCTGTTTCAGTCTTCCAGAGATTTGAGACTGGGACGGAGGTTCACCTTCCAGCAGGACAATAACCCTAAGCATACTGCTAAAGCAACATTCAAGTGGTTTAAGGGGAAACATTTAAATGTCTTGGAATGGCCTAGTCAAAGGCCAGCGGAACCCGTCCAACTTGAAGGAGCTGGAGCAGTTTTCCCTTGAAGAATGGGCAACAATCCCAGTGGCTAGATGTGCCAAGCTTATAGAGACATATCCCAAGAGACTTGCAGCTGTAATTGCTGCCAAAGGTGGCTCTACAAAGTATTGACTTTGGGGGGGGTGAATAGTTATGCACGCTCAAGTTTTCTGTTTTTTTGTCTTATTTTGCATCTTTTAAGTGGTAGGCATGTTGTGTAAATCAAATGATGCAAACCCCCCAAAAATCAATTTTAATTCCAGGTTGTAAAGCAACAAAATAGGAAAAATGCCAAGGGGGCTGAATACTTTCGCAAGCCACTGTACGTTAATCAAAATTATTTAGCTTCTCAGAGGTCTTGTGAGCTCAGTTTGAGCATAAACACAGTCACCCGAACAGCCTCATTAGCAATACGATGATGTTGCAATTATTTCCTTTATCACAAATACTTATAACACCTTGTAATGGGGGGACGAGATACATAAAGTGCTTTCATTTCTAAACTATAAAACAAATATGTATCAAAATACCTTCATATAAAAGGTGACATTTTATCTCAAGCTCAAAAAAGCCATATTACAACCTGTGTCTTGTGATAATTTTGTTACGTTACAGCCTTATTCTAAAATTGGTTAAATAAATAAAATGTCCTCATCAATCTACTACACACAATACCCCAAATAATGACAAAGCAAAAACAGCTATTAGAAAATGTTTGCAAATGTATCTAAAAAAATAAAAAATACTACTTATTTACATAAGTATTCAGACCCTTTGCTTTGAGACTCAAATTGAGCTCAGGTGCATCCTGTTTCTATTGATCATCCTTGAGATGTTTCTACAACTTGATTGGAGTCCACTTTTGGTAAATTCAATTGTTTAGACATGATTTAGAAAGGCACACACCTGTCTATATACTGTAAGGTCCCACAGCTGACAGTGTATGTCAGAGCAAAAAACCAAGCCATGAGGTCGAAGGAATTGTCCTTAAAGTTCAGAGATAGGATTGTGTCAAGGCACAGATCTGGGGAAGGGTACCAAAACAATTCTGCAGCGTTGAAGGTCCCAAAGAGCACAGTGGCCTCCATCATTCTTAAATGGAAAAAGTTTGGAACCACCAAGATTCTTCCTAAAGCTGGCCGCTAAGCCAAACTGAGCAATCGGAGGAAAAGGGCCTTGGTCAGGGAGGTGAACAAGAACCCGATGGTCTCTCTGACAGAGCTCCAGAGTTCCTCTGTGGAGATGGGAGAACCTTCCAGAAGGACAACCATCTCTGCAGAACTCCACCAATCAGGCCTTTATGGTAGAATGGCCAGACGGAAGCCACTCCTCAGTAAAAGGCACATGACAGCCCGCTTGGAGTTTGCCAAAAGGCACCTAAAGGACTCTCAGACCATGAGAAACAAGAGTATCTGGTCTGATGAAACCAAGATTGAACTCTTTGTCCTGAATGCCAAGCATCATGTCTGGAGGAAACCTGGCACCATCCCTACGGTGAAGCATGGTGGTGGCATCATGCTATGGGGATGTTTTTCAGTGGCAAGGACAGGGAGACTAGTCAGGATCGAGGGAAAGATGAACGGAGCAAAGTACATAGAGATCCATGATGAAAACCTGCTCCAGAGCGCTCAGGACCTCAGACTTGGGCAAAGGTTCACCTTCCAACAGGACAATGACTCTAAGCACACAGCCAAGACAATGCAGGAGTGGCTTCGGGACAAATCTCTGAATGTCCTTGAATGGCCCAGCCAGAGCCCGGACTTGAACCCGATCGAACATCTCTGGAGAGACCTGAAAATAGCTGTGCAGCGACGCTCCCCATCCAACCTGACAGAGCTTTAGAGGATCTGCAGAGAAGAATGGGAGAAACTCCCCAAGTACAGGTGTGCCAAGCTTGTAGCGTCATACCCAAGAAGACTCGAGGCTGTAATCGCTGCCAAAGGTGCTTCAACAAAGTACTGAGTAAAGGGTCTGAATACTTATGTAAATGTGATATTTCCCTTAAATTAGCAAAAAAATCTAAAAACTGTTTTTGCTTTGTCATTATGGGGTATTGTGTGTAGGTTGATGAGGGAATAAAAAAAATCAATTTTAGAATAAGGCTGTAACGTAACAAAATGTGGAAAAGGTCAAGGGGTCTGAATACCTTCCGAATTCACTGTAGATAAGCTACATATACTGAGACAGAGGGGTGCTGTTTTGTTCGCTCGGATGCTTTCTCCGGTGAGATACATTGAGCCTCTTGCGAATTGAAGGAAATTCATGAAACACAGAGACAAAAGATACATAATTATTTTTTATTTTTTTGTGTTGGTCCATTTTTGGGGAAGCCTGGCTTCCCTTGGCATCCATGAATACCCGGCACTGGCGTCTTTTCATTTGCAGCAGACAAACAGACCAACAGTCCAGAGATGATTTGACTGATGCTCCTGGAATATTTACGGCTCTATTGGATTTCCCTCCTCCAGGAACTCTCCCTTTTCTAACGCCAATGACACATCGCTAAACAAGTTCTGTCCTGGTCTTCACTACAATCCAATATTATGTTTTGGACATTTTCTTTGGAAATATTGTTGTTGTTGTTTGCGGCTGCCTGAAAGGGAGAAAACTAAGTGTTTTGTTAAATTGACAGAAATACTGAGTGGCTTCCACAGCAGGGAGTTGACTGTCACAACACCTTGATGCTGGCAGCACTAGCACAGAGCACCATGCAGAGCAGGCAGCTCACACACATGCAGACATGCACACACACACGCACCCGCACATTAGTACAGAGCATCACACACACGCACACACACACATTAATACAAACCTCCATGTAGAGCTGAGCAGGCAGCTCACACACAGGCATACACACACACACACACACACACACATTAGTCCAGAGCACCATACAGAGCAGGCAACCCTGTAAGTGCAGCACCTCAACAATTATGCAGCGTTGCTACGCAGAGACAAAACATGGAGAGTGTATTTACTCTCATGGGGCCGTTCAGAGTGAAGAGATAGTTTAGTTCAGAGTGTTGTTGTCCTCTAAAAGCATTTACCTGAACACAAGCAGCCCTGTATGTTTATTTATGATTTCATTTGAAGCATGCTATGACATGATTAGGGTTTTTTCTGTTCACATAGTTGAAATAATTTTGAAATGGTTATTTTATGGCGATGTGGGTGCCGTCTATTGCTCCGTTCGTATTTGGGAACCCATTGATGGCATCATGGCAAAGAAACCCCTTGTGACTTCAACTTGTTGTGCGATGGTGTATGGAAATTGTATGTGTTATTGTACGTTTTGCTGATGATTGCATCCAAAACATTGGCTCATCGAGGGCTGTGAGATGCCGATCCGGCAAGCTCCTGTTGAAAAGTGGCCGTTGCCAAAAACGCGAGGGTGGATAGCACTTGGATGTGCACCGGAATGGCATGTGTTTGCCTTTTTAAATTAGATCTTAAATCCTTGCAAAGATCCTATTCGATTGGTGTTGGGAATTGATATCTGATGAGACCATCTGTACTTTCTGCAAATGAGTCCTACCTGTCTCTAAAAACGCACCCTCTGCAAAATGCAGTGTGTGCCAAATCTTCCAACAGAGCAAGATCAGCCGTCTCTCATTCGATTTCCCCCTTTTGTAGTATTTCAACAATGGTTTCACTTTCACATGTGCTTCTAATTTAACAAATTACTGTACTGATGTGGTCAAATTATATATAGCATAAATCCACAGTGTAAATACAATTAAATAAAACTATTTAATTATTTCACACATTTTCAACATATATTTCCCCTATTCTACGCTTAACAAGCAGTTCCCTTTATTACACCACGTGGTACTGTGCGTACACATGGTCATGGCTGTGCGTAAATTTACGAACACTCTCAAGCAAACGTTCATATTGCTAAATCTCACACTTTGCGTGGAAATGATCCCACGCATGGTTTATGCACAGATTTGTGCCTACGCATCATTCATAAATGAGGCCCCTTGGAATTTTGCAACATGATGAAACTAAACAGAGATTGCACAAAAACAAAACAAAATGGAAAAGATCAGTTGGTTGCATATACAGAACAGCCCCTCGCTACACTGCTCCGAGTTGAAGCTTTATCACATTTCCTCTGTTATGTCTAGCCTAGCTTAGTCTAGTCTCATCCTCATCCTCACTCTGTGTATCGTGCTGTCGCTTTGTTCTTTCTCACCATCTCCACCCCAATCCCATCTCCCTCTCCCTCCATCCTCTCCTCCCTCCCTGAACATGTAAAGTGTATTTCCAGATGAATCTATCTCCCCTGTGGCAGCTGAGGACCCAGCCAGCCAGCCAGCAGCCAGGCCAGATAAGACTAGCTAGAGCTGCTCCACTCTCACTCTGGGGAGATGAGAGGAGCGCTGCCTCTCTGACACAAAACACAGCTGAGATTACAAGAGAGCACAGAGGAACAGATATTCTGTACAGATTACCAGCAACCTGTGATTCAAGTGAAGCGGGACCTGGACAGGGTTTCTGAGACTACAGAACTGAGAAGTAGTTCTAGAAAAACGCGGAGTTGCCTTATGACTACAATATATCACATTTAATCAAACTTTATTTGCAGTGCATTTCAAATTGCCAAACACTTTACAGTAAAACAGTCAAATAACTGAGATCAAAAACAAAAACAAGGCAATAAAAGAAATGAATAAAAAAAGATAAAAGAAAAGGATGTCTAATATAACAGTAAAATAATTGACTAGGTTATATTAGTACAGCGTGTTCCCAGTCATACACAGAGCTGTCATGTTTAAAGAGCTTAATCCCTTAGCCTTCATTCTCCTCACAGTTCAATGGCTGCCGCTGTTGACACTTTCTCCACAGTGACTCAGCTGTGGTGTTTTGAACACAAACCCTGAGAGAGCTGAGCTGGGGGCAGTTTGCTTTGCACCCGCACATTCTCGAGGCCTTCAAAGGGAGCCGCCCCGTTCGCTGATAAAGCTGTGTTTGGACTTGTCTCTTTGAGGAGGGATACAGCAGTAGGCAGGGATGATGACAAGGCGACTTTGTTTAGTTGATTGTTGAAGGGTTGTAGGTTAAAAACCTGGGGCATGTTCATCAGGGCACACCATAGCAAAACATTTTGAAACAATTCGCAACTGAAAACGAAAGCAAGCTGTTCTTATTGGACAACTTCAGGTAGTACCTCCCCGTTTCACTCAGTTTTCTTCCATTTCATACCTAATGAATGTGACCCTGAAGTACCTGTGGCCTCACAGCACCAGTGCTGCTCCGTATAATTAGAATGACTAGAACCAAAATTCTCATTCAATTCAGCATTCTGAGATGGGACTTTGCCCACCTCACTGGCTACCCTTTCGTGTCTCAGCAACATACAGTGCATTCGGAAAGTATTCAGACCCACTTTTTTCCACATTTTGTTACGTTATAGCCTTATTCTAAAATGGATTAAAGTACTTTTTTTCCTCATCAATCTACACACCTTACCCCATAATGACAATACAAAAACAGGTTTTTAGAAATTTTTGCAAATGAATTAAATATAAAAAACAGAAATACATTATTTACATAAGTATTCAGACCCTTTGCTATGAGACTCGAAATTGAGTTCATGTCAGAGCAAAAACCAAGCCATGAGGTCGAAGGAATTGTCCGTAGAGCTCCGAGACAGGACTGTGTCGAGGCAAAGATCTGGGGAACAGTACCAGAAAATGTCTGCAGCATTGAAGGTCCCCAAGAACACAGTGGCCTCCATCATTCAAGTTTGGAACCACCAAGACACTTCCTAGAGCTGGCCGCCCAGCCAAACTGAGCAATCAGGGGAGAAGGGCCTTGGTCAGGAGGTGACCAAGAACCTGATGGTCACTCTGACAGAGCTCCAGAGTTCCTTTGTGGAGATGGGAGAACCTTCCAGAAGGACAACCATTTCTGCAGCTCTCCACCAATCAGGCCTTTATGGTAGAGTGGCCAGACGGAAGCCACTCCTTAGTAAAAGGCACATGACAGCCCGCTTGGAGTTTGCCAAAAGGCACCTAAAGGACTCTCAGACCATGAGAAACAAGATTCTCTGGTCTGATGAAACCAAGATTGAACTCTTTGGCCTGAATGCCAAGCGTCACGTCTGGAGGAAACCTGGCACCATCCCTACGGTGAAGCATGGTGGTGGCAGCATCATGATGTGGGGATGTTTTTCAGTGGCAGGGACTGGGAGACTTGTCAGGATCGAGGGAAAGATAAATGTAGCAAAGTACAGAGAGATCCTTGATGAAAACTTGCTCCAGAGCGCTCAGGACCTCAGACTGGGGTCATTCAATTCAATTTTCTGAGATGGGACTTTGCCCATTCTAGGGATGGATTTGTATGGCTTGCCCACCTCACCGTCTACCCTTCCGTCTCTCAGCAACATAGTAACGTAAATAGACTGACCTTTCTCACTGAGTGAGAGCCAGAACATCCTAAAGTAAACAGCAGTCTATTTCAACACCATGCCAAGTATCGCATCGATCCTTGCAGTCGGAGAAGGTCACAGACTTGACCTTTTAGGCCAGGAGTGGCCAACCCTCCTCTTGGAAAGCTACTGGATGTGCAGGCTTTTGATCCAGCCCTACACTATCACATCTGATTCTACTAATTATCATCTCATAAGATGAGCCGAATCAGTTGTAATAGGAAGGGCTGGAGCAAAAGCCTGCACACCCAGTAGATCTCCAGGAGGAGGGTTGGACACCCCTGGTTCAAGACTCACTTTTTGAAAAGTAAGCACATGAATGTGTTCAATAGTGTTTGAATAATTGTATGTGATTGTGATGTGATTGTGTGATGATATGGTCCCTACCCTGTATACTGTTAGGAGCTGAGTACAGCACGGGTCATTAACGCTAATGAGGGTCATTCTTAATGGCTGCTGAATTGCAGATTTATGTAGCGGTAGGAGTGGTAGGAAGAGACAGGTGTGGGGATCAGGGTCGGATCATAACCTTTCCATGTGCTCTCCCTTTTTTGCTGTCGTCTTCTCCTCCTTTCTTACCTCTCTCTCGTCCATCCTCTCTCTCTTTCTCTCCCACCCATTTCTCCTCATTTTTTCTTTCCATCTCTTTCCCCCATCTTTACTCACTGTCTCTCCCTTTCTCCCCCTCTCTTTCCCCCTCTCTCTTCATTCCTTCTCTCTCCGTCTCTTTCCACCCCTCTCTCTCTCTCTCTCTATTTCCCTCTCTCTGAGCTCTCAGCTGTCTTCCCGCCACCATTAGCATCCTGAAAGGTTACAAACGTGAGAGACACAGGGGACGGATTGTTGGAGGCAAAGTCGGGCAGGTGGAAATGATGGAGGGAGGGAAAGAATGCAGGTAGAATGTGAACAGACATTTATAGGCTTAATTGCCAATTAATTTGAAGACGTGAGCCAGTCAGTGTTTGTTGACTCTTGTGTTTGAGAGGTGGAGACTTGAGGAGGTACACCACATCTGGGAAGGTTGTGGTAATCAAAAATAAGGTAGCATACGCTCTGTGGATTAGAATTGCATGATGTTGGTGTCAAAAGTGTGTGTGTGTATCACAGTGTGCGTGTCTCAATGTGTGTGTTTGCATGTGCGAGTGTCTGTATGGGTGTGTCTGTCCGTCCTCCTATTCCCTCCGTTATGTTGTCTTCCCACTGAGCACAGACATCAATTCAATGTCTATTCCACGTTGGTTCAATGTCATTTCATTGAAATGACAGGGAAACAACATTGATTCAACCAGTGTGTGCCCAGTGGGTTGTGTCCCTGCACGTTTAGTTTATTTTGCTTTGGGGTACCTCCCCCTGCTCAAGAGAGGGGCCTACTCAGTGTAGAGAAGCATCAGGTGTGATTGTGTGGAAACACCAATCAGAGTGCTGGAATTAGCACCTCCCATCAGGTATAAAGAGAATGAGTGTGTGCTGCTCTGATGGAAGCTCTCATTTAATGTTGGACCCAGCGAGAAGGCACATGCCTAAGTTCCCACCAATAATGTATTAGAGTTGGGTGCAGTCAGTGAATTGATATCGTGGAATAATGTCCCGACTACAAGATCCTGACACAAACCAATATCATGGACAAATGTACCCACGTCAGCTCCTAATATGAATAGACTACCACAGTATGAGTCATAATATCATTAAAACGTAACGGTCAAACAGGGAAATGATTCCAATTGTTTTTCCACCATTCATTTTTCCCATAGGGGATTTTAGAAATACTTTAAATAAGGGCTGTGTTTCATGTAGGCTTATCCTGGCGTGACGTTTTGATAACTGTGTAAAATCTCTCTAGGACAAGGTGACTTTCATCAATATATTTGCCTGTATTTACCCCCAAAAAATATAAATGCCATGAGACTCTGTCAACGGCATCAGTGAATTGCGGTGGGCGAAGTCAAACGCAGGACACAGAGCTTATCCGAAACGTACTTTACTTGAAAGTAAACAGAGCATATACAATCTCCACACAGGTAGGAAATAACCTGCAAGTCGGATGACTCTGAGTCGGATGACTCTGATGGAAATCTCTAGGATGTCCTAGGGACCCAGCACCGTTCCTCCGGACCGTACCCCTCCCACTCCACAAGATACTGCAGGCCCCCCACCCGACGCCCGAATCCAAGATGGAACGGACTGAGTACGCCGGAGCCCCTCGATGTCCAGTGGTGGCGGAGGAACCTCTCGTACCTCAGACTCCTGGAGTGGACCAGCTACTACCGGCCTGAGGAGAGACACATGGAACGAGGGGTTAATACGGTAATTAATAGGAAGTTGTAACCTATAACAAACCTCGTTCAATCTCCTCAGGACTTTAAATGGCCCCACAAACCGCCGACCCAGCTTCCGGCAGGGCAGGCAAAGGGGGCAGGTTTCGGGTCGAGAGCCAGACCCTTTTGTCGCCTGATAGGCCGCTGCAGGTGTACATGCACAGCGTTCCAGGTCTCTTCCGAGCGCCGAAACCACTCGTCCACCGCAGGGGCTTCGATCTGGCTCTGATGCCAAGGTGCCAGGACCAGCTGATAACCTAACACACACTGGAAAGGCGTAAGGTTAGTTGAGGAGTGGCGAAGTGAGTTTTGGGCTATCTCTGCCCAGGGGATATATCCCGACCACTCCCCCTGCTGGTCCTGGCAATAGAACCTCAGAAACCTACCCACATCCTGGTTCACTCTCTCCACCTGCCCATTACTCTCGGGGTGAAAACCTGAGGTAAGGCTAATCGACACCCCCCAGACGTTCCATGAACGCCCTCCAGACTCTAGAGGTGAACTGGGGACCTCGATCTGACACTATATCCTCAGGTACCCCATAGTGCCAGAAGACGTGTGTAAACAGGGCGTCAGCAGTTTGTAGGGCTGTAGGGAGACCTGGCATAGGAATGAGACAGCAGGCCTTTGAAAACCGATCCACAACGACCAAGATCGTAGTGTTCCCCTGTGAGGGGGGAAGGTCCGTGACAAAGTCCACCAATAGATGAGACCACGGCCGTTGTGGAACGGGTAGGGGTTGTAATTTCCCTCTGGGCAGGTGTCTAGGTGCCTTACACTGGGCGCACACCGAGCAGGAGGAAACATAAACCCTCACGTCCTTGGCTAAAGTGGGCCACCAGCACTTCCCACTAAGACAGTGCACTGTCCGACCGATACCAGGATGACCAGAGGAGGCTGACGTGTGAGCCCTATAAATCAATCGATTACGAACCTCGAGCGGCACGTACATCCGATCCTCCGGACACTGGGGGAATAGGCTCGGTACGTAACGCCCGCTCGATGTCCGCATCAACCTCCCACACCACCGGTGCCACCAGACATGACGCCGGGAGTATGGGAGTGGGCTCAATGGACCTCTCCTCTGTGTCATATAGTCGGGACAGGGCGTCTGCCTTAGCGTTCTGGGAACCTGGTCTGTAGGTGAGCGTAAACACAAATCGAGTGAAAACATAGCCCACCTTGCCTGACGACCGTTTAACCTCCTCGCCGCCCGGATGTACTCCAGGTTACGATGGTCAGTCAAAATGAGAAAATGGCCCCTCAAGCCAATGCCTCCACACCTTCAGGGCTTGAACCAGAGCTAACAGCTCCCTGTCCCCCACATCATAATTGCGCCCTGCCGGACTGAGCTTCTTAGAAAAGAAAGCACAGGGGCAGAGTTTTGGTGGCGTACCCGAGCGCTGAGACAGTACAGCACCGATCCCAGCCTCGGACGCATCCACCTCAACTTGGAATGCCAAGGAGGGATCCGGATGAGCCAGCACCGGAGCCGATGTAAACAGGTCCTTCAGATGCCTAAAAGTCCTGTCCGCCTCAGCCGACCACTGCAGACGCACCGGCCCTCCCTTTAGCAAGGAGGTAATGGGAGCCGCTACCTGCCCAAAGCCCCGGATAAACCTCCGGTAGTAATTGGCAAAACCCAAGAACCGTTGCACCTCCTTCACCGTGGTTGGAGTCTGCCAATTACGCACGGCCGAAACGCGGTCAATCTCCATCTCCACACCTGACGCGGACAAGCGGTGTCCCAGGAAGGAGATGGATTCTTGGAAGAACAGACATTTATCCGCCTTCACATACAGGTCATGCTCCAACAGTCTACCAAGCACCCGACGCAACCAGGGACACATGCTCGACTCGTAGCGGAATATATTAGAATGTCATCGATATACACCACTACACCCTGTCCATGCAGGTCCCGGAAAATCTCATCCACAAACGATTGGAAGACTGAAGGAGCATTCATCAGACCGTATGGCATGACGAGGTACTCATAGTCCCCCGAGGTGGTACTAAATGCTGTCTTCCACTCATCTCCCTCCCGAATATGCACCAGGTTGTACGCGCTCCTGATATCCAATTTTGTGAAAACGCGCCCCGTGCAGTGACTCCGTCATACTAGCAATCAGAGGTAGTGGATAGCTGTATTTTATTGTGATCTGATTTAGACCACGGTAGTCAATGCACGGGCGTAAACCACCATCCTTTTCTTCACAAAAAAGAAACTCGGTGACGCAGGGGAAGTGGAAGGCCGTATGTATCCCTGTCTCAGAGATTCGGTGACATATGTCTCCATAGCCGCCGTCTCCTCCTGAGACAGAGGATACACATGACTCCGGGGAAGCGCAGCGCCTACCTGGAGGTTTATCGCCCAATCCCCCTGTCGATGGGGTGGTAATCGAGTCACCTTCTTTTACAGAAGGCGAGAGCCAAATCGGCATATTCAGGCGGAATGTGCATGGTGGGAACTTGGTTCGGACTTTCCACCGTCGTTACCCCCTACGGAAACACCTACACACCTCCCCAAGCACTGATCAGACCATCCCTTGAGAGCCCTCTGTTGCCATGAAATAGTGGGGTCATGAGAAGCTAACCAGGGAAGCCCCAACACCACGGGAAACGCAGGAGAATTAATCAGATACAAACTAATCATCTCCTCATGCCCCTCCTGCGTTTTCATCCTGAGAGGCGCTGTGACCTCCTAATCAACCCTGACCCTAAAGGGCGGCTATCTAGGGCATGGATAGGGGAAGGGCACATCGACTGGCACAATAGGAATCCCTAACTTATGGGTAAACGGACGATCGATAAAGTTCCCAGCTGCGCCTGAATCTACTAGCGCCTTATGCTGGGACTGAGTAGAAAAACTCGGGAAACACAACATTCATACACATATGCGCAACAGGGAGCTCTGGGTGAGTTGGGTGCCTACTCACCTAGAATGGCTCATCAGTGGGCTGCCTACTGCCTCGACTCCTAGGAGGTCCTCCCCAGCACCGACCAGCAGTGTGTCCTCTGCAGCCACAGTTGGTGCAGGGACGGCCCCTCTCCTGGTCTCCCCTCATAGCAGCACCTCCGAGCTCCATGGGGGTAGGCTCGGAAGTGCTGGGGGATGGAATGGACGGCCCCCGGATCCGGACGTCCGCGGGTAGCCAACAGGGTATCCAGTCGAATCGACATGTCCACCAGTTGGTCCAGGCTTAGGTTGGTGTCCCTGCAGGCCAATTCCCGACGCACATCCTCCCTCAAGCTACATCGGTAGTGGTCGATGAGGGCCCTCTCATTCCATCCCGCGTTGGCAACCAGAGTCCGAAAGTCCAGTGCGAATTCCTGCGCGCTCCCCTTCCCCTGTCTGAGGTGGAATAGACGCTCACCCGCCGCTTTTCCCTCTGGTGGATGATCGAATACCGCCCTAAAGCGGCGGGTGAACTCCGCATAGCTGACAGTAGCGGCGTCTATTCCCCCCACTCGGTGTTGGCCCATTCCAGCGCTTTACCGGACAGACAGGAGATGAGGGCGGACACGCTCTCGTATCCCGAGGGGGCGGGTGGATGGTTGCCAGGTAGAGTTCTACCTGGAGCAGAAAACCCTGACACCCGGCAGCTGTGCCGTCATAAGCCCTCGGGAGCGAGAGCCGAATCCCACTGGACCCCGGAGGTGAAGCGATGGGTATCGATGATGGTGGTGGTGTAATCGGAGGAGATTTAGGCAGACCTCCTCTCTCCCATCGCTCCATTGTGTTCACCACACGTTCCATGGCGGTGCCGAGAGCCTGGATCATGGCCGCTTGTTGTTTTACGTGTTCTTCCATTGATCCGGCTGGCACCGCTGCTCCTGCTGACTCCATGGGTTGGTGTGTGATTCTGTCAACGGCGTCAGTGAATTGCGGTGGGCGAAGTCAAATGCAGGACACAGAGCTTATCCGAAACGTACTTTACTTGAAAGTAAACTGAGCATATACAATCTCCACACAGGGAGGAAATAACCCGCACACTAACGACAGCCGATCACGAATACAATCACACACAACACACAGTGTACGACAGAGGGTTAAATAGGGAAGACAATACAACATAATGGGAAACAGGTGTACATAATCAAGACATAACAAGTCTAACACAGAAACATGGATCGGTAGCAGCTAGTACTCCGGTGACGACGAATGCTGAAGCCTGCCCGAGCAAGGAGGAGGAGCAGCCTCGGCTGAATCCGTGACAGACTCGAAATTGAGCTCATTTCGAGGCAAAGGTAAGAATCTCTGGATTAACTACATAATGTTAGCTAAATGTAGTAATTAACAAATTGGCAACATTTATTTAAATGGACAATTCTGTGAACTATCTTGCACAAGTTTTAAATTGACACACTACCTATTAGCAAAGGTGTCAGATAGAGATGACATGCAGGAGCTACCTTTATGCTAATTACCATGTTTGAATCTGAGAGTAAATAGAGCCGAATATATTGATAAAAGTCACCTTGTCCGAGAGAGATTTACATGCTTATCAAAACGTCACGCCAGGGTAAGCCTACATGAAACACAGCCCTTCTTTTAAGTGTTTCTAAAATTCCCATAGTTAATTAATAGTGGAAAAATCGAGATTCTGAGCTTGCATGAAAACAAAACTCACCACACAATTGAAACCCCCATTTTACCCTTGAAGTGTCCTAACTTCCATATGAACCCATATCATAGGTTTAACATTATATCATATCATATCATATCATATCATAGGTTTAACATGAATCTGTAATATATAACACACTCTAAGGGGAATTCCATGGCTTCGTCCCAAATCGCACCCTATTTCCTGTTACATTTAAACATTTTAGTCATTTATCTAGAGCAACTTACAGGAGCTAGTCGGCTCGGGATTCAAACCAGCAACCTTTCGGTGCACTATTTAGGAAATAGGGTACCATTTGGTACACAGCCCATAAGGCTCTGGTCAAAAGTAGTGCAATATGTAGGAATAGGGTGCGATTTGAGACGCAGCCCATGGCTGCAGCATTTGCAGAGGCATTGACATGCACCCACAGCAGAATCTGACAACATTACTGAAACTGATTTGTGTAGCCTCCATGTTCATGTATTGACACATGACAACACGTGTATGCTACTATGTATCCCAATATTAACCTGATGACACACTGCAAGTACCTGTCAATCTGCGTTAAACATTTACTGACCACCGGAGATTCATTTCCCGGCAGCAGTGTATATTCCACATGATTCTAAGTATAGATAAATGATGACAATCGATAAAACACTTGAAACTTTGTAGACATTGCTTCACAATAATAGAGTTAGATGAAGGAAGTTACTTGAAGTTAGATGAATACAATAGATTCACTTTATTTTTCCAGAGGGAACTTCATTCGTGGTGTCAGATCTTGTGAATACAAGTCATTCATCAATTTTTAAGCTCCAGCAAATACATTTGTAGCACGACAGATTTTGTAAGAAGTAGAAAAAGGCTAATTTGCTTAAGTTAAGTTTACAACAGTAGAGCAAGTTATATCAGAGCCTTAGGTAATCAGTAGAAAGTCTGTTCAGCAGCATGGCATATTTGACTGGAGTGGGAAAATCATTGCAGGATCATTTCAGAATATTCACAGAGTTTGCCTTTTGTCCCTTGTAGTGTTGACCTCTCCTTGGCTTGCACACATTCTTTCTTTTATTTTCTTCCGCAGGAGTGCTGTTACTGTATGGTATGCTGTCATTAAATAATTCCACCTCAAAATTCATTCAAGACTTTAGAATTACAGTCGCCTCAGAGAGGAAGAGCAGCTTCTACCAGTATGGTGTCCATATTAGAACAGCCTCGGTCTCAGCAGTCAAAGCTGTCCTAATATGGACACCATGATGCCCAGAGGCTGAAGAGGACTCAGAAAAGTGGTTAACAGCCAGTAATTAAATATATAACTCATCCAACCTGTAGCCAATGTCCTGCTGTCTGGACACACTGGATGTTAATAAGAGTTGTGCTCTCGCATCATAATGCTTCACGCTGGACTTTGATTGGCTCCCTCTGGGTGTCCTCTGAGCGAGGTCTTGAACAACTGAGGCTCAGAACCTGACCGGAATATTCCGGTCAAGTTCACTTGGGAGAAAACGCTCAGTCCATTGTTCCTTAAAGGAAAACTGTCTTTTGGTATTTGTTTCATTAGTCCAATGTTGATATTGTCGCAAAATGTTTTTCATGTCAGCAATTAAGATATATAACTTCCAAAATACAGAAATACAGCCGGTATGATGCATTTTGCATCATATGATGCAAAATGCATCATACCAGCTGTATTTCATCATACCGGCTGTATTTCTGTATTTAGAAAGTTATATATCTTGAAAACTTGATTGCTGACATGCAAAACATTTTGGGATGTTGTTCTAGGCTCTTTCACGTGATGACATGGTTACCTTGTTAAAGTCAATGACAACGAAACACTGGAGAACTTGAGACTTAAGCAGTCTCAGCTCAAACCTGATGACCTTTTATAATAACGACTGGACATAATGGTTTGTCATGGCACAAATACATAGTGTCTATATTATGACAGCCTTCTGCTGAGACTGAGGCTGTTCTAACATGGACACCGTACATCAGATATTATCTGATATGGCCCCAAAGTAGGCTTTAAACAAGAAGAATAGGTAATTATGTCTTTGTGTGTGAATGCATCTGTGTGTGTGTGCTTCTCAGCGTGCTGTACTGTACTGTGGTCTCCACAGTGTGCTGGCTGCTGGCTGCTGGCTGGGAGTGAGGCCCATCTATCATTGATGAATGCCACCGTCTCCATGCTGCTCCACTGATTTGTCTCTCTGTCCCCGGCTGTGATTTCCAGCGCTGGGTCATATGCTGGGACTTTTCCCTCCACTGCACGCAAATAAACAGTAATCCACTCCTACTACTGTATGTGCTGAGCAGCCTATAGTCCTGACAACTGCACCTGTCCTCCCAGGTGGAATGGATGAATAAACTTGATATAACATGAGTACACATTCTCAATCTTATACAGGATCCATAGGGTTGCACTTTTCTTTGTCTTGCCCAGCTCTAACACACCTGGTTGAACAAAGGGCTTGATGATGCATTGATTAGTTGAATCAGGTGATTAGTTGACTTGTTCAATCCGGTTTAAATCTTTCTTTTGCCAGGTAACTCAACGAAAACAAATGATCTTTCACAATGACCTGTTAAGCTGTTAGTGCTGAGCTAGAACAAAACAGTGCATTGTTCGGTCTACCAAAGAGTTTGAGAAACATTGCCCAGGAGAACAGCTAATCCTTTGTATTGCCCAGAGGTGTGCTCCTTGTCAAGACTGGTTACTGGGAGACGCTGAAGGCAATGTCATGTTGACCTGGGAGGATGTCCAAGGAAGTGACTCACATACCAGCAACTCAGCTAAAGGGATGGTCTGTGAGTTTTCAATGTTAGCTTAATTACTATCCCCCTGAACAATTATTCATTTTGTTACATTCAGATGTCCTAATATGGACACTGTACCCATTCAAACGAAATCTGGTTGAGTTCAATAGACATAGACATAGATGTCATTGAGCCAATGTCATATCAGATCCGTTTGTGGGTGACTTGACTGTTCTTGATCTTTGGAATGGTCATGTAAAGCTTATTCAAGTGCATCCAAAGAGATAAGCCAACACAGCATGTCTTTCGGAAGACATACCAATAGAACAATTCAATGGAAGGCTAATGAAATTAGCAGCTTTTTAATATTTGAAAGAAATACATTATATACATCAAGATTTTCATAAACCCTTGTTAATTAACCTACAGGTTAATTAATTAAATTAACGAAGCGGTGTAAATGACTGTCCTTTGAAAGGTGTCACATGGGAGCTAATTATGAATTATGTTTTATTCACGTTTCACAGACGTCAGCCCTTGATCTATGCCAACCGGTGATTGGAAGAAAAGTCCTTTGTAATGCCAATATGGTGCGTGTCTTTAGTCTAGAGATAGATATGATGATACAGTGAGTATTATCTCGCCATACAGGCACTATGAGGACTACAACACCCATCATGTAGACTCTCTGTCAAGGCCTTTCAGACTTTTCTCTCTCTCTGAGTTTCAAAGGGGCAGTATGGGATTAGAGAAGCTGTTTAATGGTCATAAAAAATGTTGAGATTTACTTATTGATTCTTGAAGAATATAACTTATTTAAAAGGTTATATGATCTATTTATTTTACAAAAAACAGGAACGAAAACAAACAATGTCTTGGATGTCATGGACTGTCAGTTCTTGCATCTAGGGCACCCCCGTTTTGTTGTTTTCAAATTGCAGACTATAACTTTAAGCAACATAAAGCCTCTTCACTTTACGCTATGAGACGAGAGTCGTCGTCTTGAGCCATTGAGTTTCTTCCGGTTCCTTCCCAGGAGCGATGTGACATCATGAGCCAGATCTGAGGATTAGAATCACGCGAGGCCCAAGGGCGTTCTCTTCCCTAAGCTTTCTAAATCACAGAGACAATACGCTCCTATTAGATAAGCAAATGTGTGTGGAGATACATAATACATGATCGCCCAGAGGACTACTGTACATTTTGCTTGTTTTTTGTCAAAGAAAGGAATGGTGAAGAAGGAGAAGAGAATATCATGGTGTAGCTTGAATAAACATAGGCCTACTAAAGGGCACCTGCTATTCACAATTGATTGTTTTGTTCACCGTAATTTGTGAAAGGATATGCTGTAGGCAGAGTGAGAATCGACTGGAAATGTGTGCAGAATGTGTGTAAGGAAAACATATGCTGTGCAAAACAAAGAAACAATAGGACAGCACTCAAGAGCTCAAAGAATCCACAATGCACGGTATCTCTTCCAGTCTCGCTCATTTCTGAGGAGTCGGAGATGCAAATTGGACCATTTGATCTGGTTGTCTGTTGTTTAGAGTAGATAGTCGAGGCGAGGAGCTTTACGCACAAGGCTGATAATTGAGACTCGAGACTCCTGCATCTGCCTCCCATAGATAGAAGCAAGAAAACATATTTATTTTATTTTCTATTTTTCAGAACAGAAATTATCCTGGCCCTCACACTCGGCTCAGATGAGTAATGTCTGTTTGTAAAAAAAAAAAGATTAAAAAAAGAAGGGGAACCAAGCACAAGATGGTACCTTTCTACAAGCTCCTATTACAAGGCTTTACATTTACATTTAAGTAATTTAGCTCTTATCCAGAGCGACTTACATATTGGTGCATTCAACTTATGATAGTCAGTGGGACAACCACTTTTTTCTTTTTTTTATGGGGGGTGGGGAACATCCAAACATGCAAATCCATGTCAAATATGTGCCTTTTGTGTATAATCCCAACACAGTTCCCATGGGATTAGGATTGAGGGGGAAAAATAACTGGTAGAGTATTTATAGTACCATCCCACCTGGCACAGACGTCAATTCAACGTCTAGTCAAATCAAATCAAATCAAATTATATTTGTCACATACACCTGTTTAGCAGATGTTATTGCGGTGTAGGGAAATGCTTGTGCTTCTAATATCTATTAGTAATATCTAACAATTTCACAACATATACCCAATACACACAAATCTAAGTACGGAATGGAATTTAAGAATATATACATATGGACAAGAAATGACAGAGTAGCATGGACTAAGATACAGTAGAATATTATAGAATACAGTATATACAGTGGGGAGAACAAGTATTTGATACACTGCCGATTTTGCAGGTTTTCCTACTTACAAAGCATGTAGAGATCTGTAATTTTTATCATAGGTACACTTCAACTGTGAGAGACGGAATCTAAAACAAAAATCCAGAAAATCACATTGTATGATTTTTATGTAATTAATTTGCATTTTATTGCATGACATAAGTATTTGATCACCTACCAACCAGTAAGAATTCCGGCTCTCACAGACCTGTTAGTTTTTCTTTAAGAAGCCCTCCTGTTCTCCACTCATTACCTGTATTAACTGCACCTGTTTGAACTCGTTACCTGTATAAAAGACACCTGTCCACACACAATATCAAACAGACTCCAACCTCTCCACAATGGCCAAGACCAGAGAGCTGTGTAAGGACATCAGGGATAAAATTGTAGACCTGCACAAGGCTGGGATGGGCAACAGGACAATAGGCAAGCAGCTTGGTGAGAAGGCAACAACTGTTGGTGCAATTATTAGAAAATGGAAGAAGTTCAAGGTGACGGTCAATCAACCTCGGTCTGGGGCTCCATGCAAGATCTCACCTCGTGGGGCATCAATGATCATGATGAAGGTGAGGGATCAGCCCAGAACTACACGGCAGGACCTGGTCAATGACCTGAAGAGAGCTGGGACCACAGTCTCAAAGAAAACCATTAGTAACACACTACGCCGTCATGGATTAAAATCCTGCAGCGCACGCAAGTCCCCCTGCTCAAGCCAGCGCATGTCCAGGCCCATCTGAAGTTTGCCAATGACCATCTGGATGATCCAGAGGAGGAATGGGAGAAGGTAATGTGGTCTGATGAGACAAAAATTGAGCTTTTGGTCTAAACTCCACTCGCCGTGTTTGGAGGAAGAAGAAGGATGAGTACAACCCCAAGAACACCATCCCAACCGTGAAGCATGGAGGTGGAAACATCATTCTTTGGGGATGCTTTTCTGCAAAGGGGACAGGACGACTGCACCGTATTGAGGGGAGGATGGATGGGGCCATGTATCGCGAGATCTTGGCCAACAACCTCGTTCCCTCAGTAAGAGCATCGAAGATGGGTCGTGGCTGGTTCTTCCAGCATGACAACGACCGAAACACACAGCCAGGGCAACTAAGGAGTGGCTCCGTAAGAAGCATCTCAAGGTCCTGGAGTGGCCTAGCCAGTCTCCAGACCTGAACCCAATAGAACATCTTTGGAGGGAGCTGAAAGTCCGTATTGCCCAGCGACAGCCCCGAAACCTGAAGGATCTGGAGAAGGTCTGTATGGAGGAATGGGCCAAAATCCCTGCTGCAGTGTGTGCAAACCTGGTCAAGACCTACAGGAAACGTATGATCTCTGTAATTGCAAACAAAGGTTTCTGTACCAAAAATTAAGTTCTGCTTTTCTGATGTATCAAATACTTATGTCATGCAATAAAATGCAAATTAATTACTTAAAAATCATACAATGTGATTTTCTGGATTTTTGTTTTAGATTCCGTCTCTCACAGTTGAAGTGTACCTATGATAAAAATTACAGACCTCTACATGCTTTGTAAGTAGGAAAACCTGCAAAATCGGCAGTGTATCAAATACTTGTTCTCCCCACTGTACATATGAGATGAGTAGTGCAAGATATGTAAACATTATTAAAGTGACTAGTGTTCCATTTCTTAAAGTGGCCAGTGATTTCAATAGGCAGCAGCAGCCTCTAATGTGCTAGTGGTGGCTATTTAACAGTCTGATGGCCTTGAGATAGAAACTGTTTTTAATTCTCTCGGTCCCAGCTTTGATGCACCTGTACTGACCTCGCCTTCTGGGTGATAGCGGGGTGAACATGCAGTGGCTCGGGTGGTTGATGTCCTTGATTATCTTTTTGGCCTTCCTGTGACATCGGGTGCTGTAGGTGTCCTGGAGGGCAGGTAGTTTGCCCCCGGTAACCACGTTGGTTCAATGTAATTTCCTTGAAATGACGTGGAAACAACGTTGATTCAACCAGTGTGTGCCCAGTGGGATGTGGCCAATATGACCCAGTCTGCAATGTAAGGTGTTCATATTTGGACAGCCTGCGGAGACTGAGGCTGTCCTAATATGGACACTGTATGCAATGTTCAATTTCATATAGGCCTATATCTCTTCAAAGAGTGGGCTATAGCCGCTTATGTAGGATTTAATGAGACATATAGAAAGTATTTTGTACTGTATATAATTCTTTATGTTGATGTCTTGGTGTGTGTGACGTCGATATTCAGAATATGAGTAAACCAGGTACTAAATCCACAGGCCTATTTATTTCCCAAGAGTAATATATCAGATAGAATGAGATTAGTTAACATTGTCTGATTGCCTCAGGACACATCTCCACCTCTACAAAGACATAGTCTCACTGAGGTACTATATGTTCTGGGTAGAATCAACTTGTTAAGCCACATTAAATTCAGGAGAAAGACCAATGGTGGCTATTGAGCTTTATCTGCCTGTAACCTGTGTGTTTACTGCAGTGAGGTAGTGTATGTTGAACTACACTATATATACAAAAGCATGTGGACACCCCTTCAAATTAGTGGACTCTACTATTTCAGCTACACCCGTTGCTGACAGGTGTATAAAACGAACACACAGCCATGCAATCTCTATTGACAAACATTGGCAGTAGAATGGCCTTACTAAAGAGCTCAGTGACTTTCAACATGGCACCGTCATAGGATGCCACCTTTTCAACAAGTCAGTTCGGTCAAATTTCTGCACTGCTAGAGCTGCCCCGGTCAACTGTAACTGCTGTTATTGTGAAGTGGAAACATCTAGGAGCAACAACGGCTCAGCCGCGAAGTGGTAGGCCACACAAGCTCACAGAACGGGACCGCCGAGTGCTGAAGCTCACTACCGGGTGCAACACTCACTACCGAAGTTCCAAACTGCCTCTGGAAGCAACGTCAGCACAATAACTGTTCGTCGGGAGTTTCATGAAATGGGTTTCCATGGCGAGCGGCCACACAAGCCTAAGATCACCATGCGCAATGCCAAGCGTCGGCTGGAGTGGTGTAAAGCTCACCGCCATTGGACTCTGGAGCAGTGGAAACGTGTTCTCTGGAGTGGTGAATCACGCTTCACCATCTGACAGTCGGACGGACGAATCTGTGTTTGGCTGATGCCAGGAAAACGCTACCTGCTCCAATGCATAGTGCCAACTGTAAAGTTTGGTGGAGGAGGTATAATGGTCTGGGGCTGTTTTTCATGGTTCGGGCTAGGCCCCTTAGTTCCAGTGAAGGGAATCTTAACGCGACAGCATACAATTACATTCTGAGACGATTCTGTGCTTCCAACTTTGTAGCAACAGTTTGGGGAAGGCCCTTTCCTGTTTCAGCATGACAATGCCCCCCATGCACAAACCGAGGTCCATACAGAAATGGTTTGTCGAGATCGGTGTGGAAGAACTTGACTAGCCTGCACAGAGCCCTGACCTCAACCCCATCGAACACCTTTGGGATGCAAGCCAGGCCTAATCGCCCAACCTCAGTGCCCAACCTCACTAATGCTCTTGTGGCTGAATGGAAGCAAGTCCCCGCAGCAATGTTCCAACATCTAGGAAGGCTGTTATAGCAGCAAAGGGGGGACCAACTCCATATTAATCCCCATGATTTTGGAATGAGATGTTCGACGAGCATATGTCTACATACTTTTGGTCATGTAGTGTATGTTCACTCTGTATAGGCTATAGCCACGTCAAATAACTCCTCCCTCTGTCTCTAAGCAATGGCTGTATACACACCTGAGCTACCTCACTGTAACCTGTTTGTTTGCTACAGTGAGGTATTGTATGCTCTGGGTGGAGACCAATGACTGTACAAGGTGGAGACACCTTTTGAAGAGTGTGTGATTAATCTTTGATGTGTGTAACAGAGGAAAAAACATTTGTCAAAATAGGTTGAAAACTTGTTCATGATTGACTTCATGTCATATTGTTATATTGAAGCCCTTCTGTGCATTACCTGTACATGTGCACATCCCAAATATTCACACCGGTGGAGAGCCGAAAACAGACTAAAAAGAAAGAAAGCCTGCACACCGCATATTCTGCTCCCAAGGGGGGTGCAGGTTTAATAGAAAAACTTCAAAGCAGCATTTACAGTGTGCAAGCTTTCTTTCTTTTCAGGAGTCACCTTTTGGCCCACATGATATAATAATAATAAAAACAATAATAATATATTTATTTTATATAGCACTTTTCATACAGAATCTCAGAATCTCAAAGAATCTCCTTCCCCCCCTTCTGACACCCCAGGTGGCGACACGCATCTCTGCGTGCCTGGCAGACATCTCAGCTTGGATGTCAGCCCATACCTTAAAAATCAAACTCGACAAGATGGAACTGCTCTTCCTCCCGGGGAAGGCCTGCCCGCTCCAAAACCTCTCCATTATGGTTGACAACTGGAGTGCAAAGAGCCTTGGTGTGACCCAGGACAACACCCTGTCATTCTCTGCAAACATGAAAGCAGTGACTTGCTCCTGCAGGTTCATGCTCTACAACATCCTTAGAGTATGACCTTTCCTCACACAGGAAGCGGCGCAAGTCCTAATCCAGGCACTTGTCCAGCATTTAGTTTGCATTATTTTGGTAAGACAGCTGTGTGTACGGCTGCATTCAAATAGGCTGTTTGTAATAGGTGAATTGCCCTATCTATCTTGTAGCCTATATTCATTACCAAAACGGTCTAGCTGTATGGTGCTGTCCATTGTGCTAATACAGCGCAGTAGAGATAGGCTACAGATTTCAAAAGGACTCAATGATCTCGGAGTCTCTGCATTTAAATTTTATGTTTATTGTGTTATAGCGTGATTACAGTATATAAGCAGAATTCAATATAATTCCAATGCAAGAACTCCAAACATTTAGTCCCCTCACCGATTTCAACTGCCCCCTTAGTCACTTTATCCTGGCGCCGGGTACGGAGGGCATCTCCCACTAGGCCCAGTCAAAGCTCTCCTCTGTCCTGACACCCCAATGGTGGAACAAGCTTCCCCCTAATGTCAGGACAGCAGAGTCCCTTCCCATCTTCTGAAAATGTCTGAAACCCTACTGCTTTAAAGAGTATCTTAAATAAATGCCGTCCTCCTCTGTAGGTAGGCTGGAACATCCACCACCGAATGTGTAGCACCCACCTGGGTGATGTTTCGGCAGCTATAAGTACCTGAGAGACCACCCCACCTCGGCAGTAATCAGCAACAGTCTCCTACGAGGCGAGCCTCTGTCATACCCTCACACCACAGTCCACATTCTTCCAGAAAACGGGGCAGGTGTTGATGCATCATTCAAATTGGATTAGCCAGCTAGCTAGCTATGGCTAGCCAAGCCAAGTAAACAAACTTGCCATTGTCAGTCCTGCAATTCTATGAGTCACCACCAGATATATTAGCTCAACCCTCAAAAGGTTATCAAAAAACGAAACAAACACTTAAAAATAACACATACAATATTTATAGAGCTCTCTGCCTAGGCTTCCTCACGGCGCCATGGTAACCATAGAACCTTGATATACTCAAAGTCGCAATTCACCTCATAAACAAGGCCTACAACGGCCACCCTGGAGGAGAACAACTGCCCTTTTTGCCATTTATGCCCATTCAACATAGCCTAGATTTAAGTAGCTATTACTTCTAAAACAAAACAACTTTTTGGGGTTCTCACAGGCTTACAATGTTGTTTTGATTATTGCTTGAACAGTCGATAAGATTAGATTTGGTTGTGATAGCAAAATACCTATTTTGGATGCAGAAGTTGTTAGCTAGAATGCTAATGCTCATTGACATATGATAGGCTGTAGCTTTGCTACAACCATTTTACTGGTTGAAGTTGAAGTGTTTTTTAAGTATAATGTAGTTGATTTACAATGATGATACACACATTATATTAGGACATTCATATGAGCCTTACAATCCAATTATAATCCAAAAGTAGTGTGAAATGCACTCATAAGCAACATGTACATTGAGGCTGTTTTTGCTGGCAGTCTATGAGAACTCACACGTTTTCCCCCACGGTGGGGAAATTGTGAATAGCGATTCAGAGTATAGCCTATCTTAGTACAGGTTAGCTTTTCATATACACTGAGTATACCAAACATTAGGAACATCTTCCTAATATTGAGGAGCATGGACTCTACAAGGTGTCGAAAGTGTTCCAGAGGGATGCTGGCCCATGTTGACTCCAATACTTCCACAGTTGTGTCAAGTTTGCTGGATGTCCTTTAGTTGGTGGACCATTCTTGATACACACGGGAAACTGTTGAGCATGAAAAAACCCAGCAGCGTTGCAGTTCTTGACACAAACCGATGCGCCTGGCACCTACTACCATACCCCTTTCAAAGGTACTTAAATCTTTTGTTTTGCCCATTCACCCTCTGAATGGCACATATACACAATCCATGTCTCAATTGTCTCAAGGCATAACAATTATTCTTTAACCCGTCTCCTCCCCTTCATCTACACTGATTAAAGTGGATTTAACAAGTGACATCAATAAAGGATCATAACTTTCACCTGGATTCACCTGGTCAGTCTATGTCATGGAAAGAGCAGGTGTTCTTAATGTTTTCTATTCTCAGCATTGAACATGAATAACGATAAAAGGGCTCTCTCAATTTATCTTTCCTCGATTCCTCAATTCCTTGCCTCCTCTCTCCTCACCTCCTCTCTTCTCGGCTGCTTCACATGAAGATCCAAAGTTTCTCCCCACGAACCGTCTCCTCCAATGCCTTTTGAGAAGGAGACAAAGAGAAAGGAAACAAAGAATGAGGGTAAGACTTTTTGAGAAAGATAATGTTTTTGTGATGGACAGCGACTCTCCAATCTCAAAATAAATAGAGTCCAACTCTGCCCCAGCTAGTTCCAGACAGCCTGAGTGCCTAAAGTTCCCACCAGCTCTGGAATGGACACAGTGGTGGTTTTGGCTAGAGGAAGAATCACTGAAGGGGAGGAAAATAACTTTCCAATGTAAATCTCCTCTAAATGAATCTGCAGAGCTGATGACAATTCAGTTTCCCTCAGAATACCACAGAAAGACCATGCAGGCACCATGTGGCTAAAGAAAAGATTAACAATGGATGAGTTGACTTATCTAGATCTTTAATGGGATTTGCAAGTGGACTTGTCTGCCATGGGTAAAGAGAGGAGCTTATTTGGAAATGCTGGAATACATTAAACATTTTCAATCAAATACGAGAAAATCAGATATATCCTATTTTACTGGAATTCCCTTGCTCTAAATCTTTGTTTTCATCATGTACTGTCCATATAACACCATTGAGATTTGTGCAAAGCAAAGGGTTCACACAGTCAAACATTACACTCGCTGAATTCAATTGACACCCTATTATGGCAGATTGGATCTCCTTCACACCATTACCTTTCACAGCACATCCTCTCTTTTGGCTTTGTTTGGAGTAGGCTATTTATTTTGCAGAACGCTTATACTCTCTTCCTTCCCACTTCCTCCTCACATCTCTCTATCTCACTCCCTCTCTCAATACCCCCCACTCTCGCTCCATCTCCCTTTTCCATGTCTTTCTTCTTACCTCTCGCCTCTCTCCCCCCACCATTTCCTCTATTTGCTTTGTCTCTCTTTCCCTCTTTCTCTCTTTCCTTCACTCTTCTTCTCTATCTCCCTTTCCACCCCATTCCCGGTATCTCTCTTCTCTCAGAATACAACTTCTGAATCAAAATTGATCTAAGATCAGATCGAAATATTTTCTCTCTGAGCTTAACCCGAGTATCAAAACGCTTCAGTTGTCTCAGATAGGTTTTTTGTTTCTAGATTGTTGACATTTGGAGTGAGAGTGGATGTTTGCATCATCTCAAATGCAGCAGAGAGAAATTCTAATGAGCCTACCTACTGCCTAGCTGTGTGTCTGATTCAGAATTTGATGAATAATGCATTTGCAATGCAGTAGCTCTCTGTAATTTGTTTTGAATAGTGGATGTGATGCTCTACCCTACTATTTCCTCGACTAATTGCAGAAAATGTTTCTGACATGAGGATTTGATAAGATAATCCTCCGTTCTGGGAACACTGGAGCTTAACAATTGTCAAATCAATCTTGATAGTTGTAGTGTACTGGCAGTTACCTGTAATTCCACAGTAACAGAATTGTGCTGAGACTCAGATTTTTCACTTAAAATGTATACCTAACATAAACCATTGATTTCAAAGTTTAACAAACCATACAACTCTGCACCAGGACTACCTTTAATAATTTACACTGAACATTTTACAAAAACCCATTTACTGGAAGAACTGTGCAGACGCAAAGTTCAGTAACAAAATTTCGGTAAAATGCCCCTCCGTTTTTTGTGTCCACGTTTTCCAAAAACTCTGTTAAATATCTGCTCCGAATTAAGACTCAAAGATGTCTTCAGAAAAAATGGGGTGTCAGCTATGACATGATACCTTGAGTTTGAAAAAATCTATTTTGGTTATTGAACCACAGTAACAGAATTGCGGTAACGGAATTTTTATCATGGGTCCCTGATCTGTACTACACATAAATGCATGATTACGGATATTAATGTTATTCTCTTCATGGTGATGTATCCTAAATACAGTAGGTACACAAAGGTAGAAGAATGCAATATCCTCATTTGCATATTTGGGTATTATTCTACACAATGGCTATTATATTAATGAGCTCCACCACCAAAAAAGACCACATTTGGTTGGTCCGGACCAGACCAAATCTAAACAAATCATAGACGTCTGTGTTTCACACATTTGGACATCAAAGTACAGCACAGTAGAGCTCAGTAGAGTACAGTAGAGTACAGTACAGAACATTAGAGTAGAGTGTACTCAACTCTATTGTGCTCTACTGTACTATACTGAACTATACTCTACTTTATTTTATTGTACTGCACTGCACTGTGCTGTGCTACTAAACTATACTCTACTTTTCTTTACTGCACTCTACTGTGTAGTACTGTGCTGTACTGTAGTGTACTATACTGTTCCAACTTGTGAACACAACTATGGTTTGTAACTTTTATTATTTCCAATTGTAGCCAATTCAAGTGCAGAAATTCCATTACTGAATTTTGAGTTTTAATCATTTAATAATTCATAAACAAAATTGCTATCAGTAAAAACACTATAACTACTTGGTAGGTCTACCTTTACTTGTTACTTCTGTGAACTTTCATTATCCTCCCCCTCATATATATACAGTGATCGAACATCTCTGGAGAGACCTGAAAATAGATGTGCAACAACGCTCACCATCCAACCTGACAGAGCTTTAGAGGATCTGCAGAGAAGAATGGGAGAAACTCCCCAAATACAGGTGTGCCAAGCTTGTAGCGTCATACCCGAGGCTCGAGGCTGTAAACGCTGCCAAAGGTGCTTCAACAAAGTAGTGAATAAAGGGTCTGAATACTTATGTAAATGTAATATTTCATTTTTTTAAAATTAATACATTAGCAACAATTTCTAAAAACCTGTTTTTACTTTGTCATTATGGGGTATTGTGTGTAGATTGATGAGGGAAAAAACAATTTAATCAATTTTAGAATAAGGCTGTAACGTAACAAATATGGAAAAAGTCAAGGGGTCTGAATACTTTCCGATGGGTTTTTGGTAACAGAATTTCAAGGCAGAAATGTTTTTCCTAAACTATATATAAAAGTGTTAATATTAGTTGCCAGGGTTCTTTACATAAACATTATTGTCTTTCGATGTGTTTCTAATACCTTTTTAGACTTTTTCTGGTTGATGTTTTCTGTTTGACCCTTTTTCTATCTGTTTGTCAAGAAATCATAGACTTTGCTTATTCCTAATTTTTAGGATGGGAAATGGTTGAAAAATGTACAGTACCAGTCAAAGGTTTGGACACACCTACTCATTCAAATGTTTTTCATTATTTTTACTATTTTCTACATTGTAGAATAATAGTGAAGACATCAAAACCATGAAATAACACATATGGAATCATATAGTGACCAAAAAAGTGTTAAACAAATCGAAATATATTTGAGATTTGAGATTTTTCAAATAGCCACCCTTTGCCTTGACGACAGCTTTGCACAACCTTTGCTTATTCCTAATTTTTGGGATGGAAAATGGTTGAAAAATTGATATATGCCTTAATTTTATACAAATATACACTCTTAGCTTTCATTTGACACACAATTTGACATGCTCCTATGAATTTCACGTTGGTGCTCATGGGTCCTTTTACATGGAAATTACCTTACTGAACACACCCCAGCCATAGGCCTCAATGTATTATAAGGTTATAAGGGATAGGACTACTAGACAGTTTGGTGGATGGGAAAATGTCACCCTTAGTATATTGTCAAACATGGAGCACATGCTGTGTGTAACATTTCCCAGCAGCTGTAAAGGGTTGCGTCTTAAATGGCACCCTAAGCCCTACATTGTAGCCCTATGGCCCCTGGTCAAAAGTAGTGCACTACATAGGGAATTTGGGACACAAACAAACATTTCAGGCTAAAATCACTCGGAGTGAGAGGGAGGGGCTGAATTATTCACCAACCTGTGTATTTTTAAACCTCCCCATACATGTATAATGCAGAGAGATGTGAATCATGTTCCAGCTGCCATGAGACTGACAAACTGTTAATCATTCAGCGTATCTTCACTTCATGCCAGGTTTGCACACACACAGTGCCATGCACACACACACTAGGGTTTACCGGCCAAAACCACTCCCTTTTCCAGAGATAAATAACTGCGAGAAACCGGTAAGTTATAATAAATTATTGATATGAACAGCATGGCGTGAAATGAAACTGTTAAATTATATGTGATGTCTAAATCTGGCTTCTCTACGGCCTCTGCGGCCTCTGCATGATCAACGCTCAGGGTGGGGACAGACCCATCTCAGTATGGAGCACACTTCACAATGCATGTCGACCTATCATCTCATGGTAACTTTTTTTTATTGTGAAAGGTAGGCCTACATTTGCTGCAGCATAGTCTATGCTACAGTAATATAAAGACCGGATGCGAGTCTAAGTTACCAATCGCCATCTGGCTTTCGGGAGTCACCTTGTTTTTTAATTGTAAAAATGTATGTAGTTTTTTTTGCCGCTGCAGTTTTAAAACAGCCTATCACTCGAAAATCGTTGCTTTAAATCAGTGCACGCACGAGCACTCTCGCCTTTCTCTCTCTCCATCAACTCCATTCAAAATAGATAATCCTGTTCTAGATTGATATATACTGTAGCCCTATATATACTGTAGATGTCCTAGCCTACCCTTTTCAGGTAATACATTCAATGCAGTGTTAGCCTTATATTTAGCTCATTAATGATGGGTTATGAAAAATAAGCTTCTAACTTATAGCCGCTGTCTCTTGCACAATACACAAGCACCTGTGCTTCACTGGCCTCTCATAAAAAAACGCTGCTTAGCTCTTGGAGTCCCATGCAGGAAAAGCTAGACTAGAATAGCTTGCTTGACATAATTTATTTTTTTGCATTTCTTATACTAATAGACTATTCGAAGAGGGACGCAAGCTCTTTTTTTGCTGAATGTTAAATACAGCAGCCAATAGAACTCACGGGTAGTTTGAAAGAAGAGTGAACACACGATGGCGGTAGGCTATAGCAGTTATTTATTCAGACCCATAACCATTCAATCTTTGTGAAGAGAAGTGAAAGCCTTCTGCATCTAATTCTTATCCTATATTATTCAAGGATGTCATTAGAATGATTAAGACAAGGACAACAAAACGTATTTAATTTAGCCTAACTGTTGAAATTGAGGAAGGAATGAAGCAACAATAGAGAGAAAGAGGAGGTAGGCTAATAACATTAGGGGAAATATTATGAAAGGTATATATGCGTCGGCCAACTAATTATACAAATAGGCCCTATTATACTTCAAAATTAAAATCAAATTAGCTAGCCTATACTTATAAATTTGTAGGCCGCATGTGCTGCACCAGAATTGCATGTTCTCTTCTGCTTTATCATAGTTTGAACGATGTGCGTAATTCCAGTCTATATAATACAATACAATACAGTACAGTAATATAGTTCACACTGAAAAAGATTAGCCTACTGGAGCTAGTTTAATTTATTTACACAAAAGAGCATATAGCTAGCTACATCTATGGGCTTTTATGTTTTTCTGTCGTGTGTAATGTGCAGCAGCCTATATCATATACAGTGGCTTGCGAAAGTATTCACCCCCATTGGCATTTTTCCTATTTTGTTGTCTTACAACCTGGAATTAAAATTGATTTTTTGGGGGGGTTGTATCATTTGATTTGTACAACATGCCTACCACTTTGAAGATGCAAAATATTTTTTTGAGTGAAACAAACAAGAAATAAGACAAAACAACAGAACACTTGAGCGTGCATAACTATTCATCCCCCCCAAAGTCAATACTTTGTGGAGCCACATTTCGCAGCAATAACAGCTGCAAGTCTCTTGGGTTATTTACATTTTACATTTTAGTCATTTAGCAGACGCTCTTATCCAGAGCAACTTACAGTTAGTGAGTGCATACATTATTTTTTGTATTTTTCATACTGGCCCCCCGTGGGAATCAAACCCACAACCCTGGCGTTGCAAACGCCATGCTCTACCAACTGAGCTACATCCCTGCCAGCCATTCCCTCCCCTACCCTGGACGACGCTAGGCCAATTGTGCGCCGCCCCATGGGTTATTTAACTAATTATGTGACTAAACCAGGATCTCTAGTGGCACAGCTAGCACTACGATGCAGTGCCTTAGACCACTGCGCCACTCAGGAGGTAACTGGCCTCTCATAAAAATGTCTTTATAAGCTTGGCACATCTAGCCACTGGGATTTTTGCCCATTCTTCAAGGCAAAACTGCTCCAACTCCTTCAAGTTGGATGGGTTCCGTGGTGTACAGCAATCTTTAAGTCATACCACATATTCTCAATTGGATTGAGGTCTTGGCTTTGACTAGGCCATTCCAAGACATTTAAATGTTTCCCCTTAAACCGCTCGAGTGTTGCTTTAGCAGTATGCTTAGGGTCATTGTCCTGCTGGAAGGTGAACCTCCTTCCCAGTCTCAAATCTCTGGAAGACAAACAGGTTTCCCTCAAGAATTTCCCTGTATTTAGCGCCATCCATCATTCCTTCAATTCTGACCAGTTTCCCAGTCCCTGCCGATGAAAAACTTCCCCACAGCATGATGCTGCCACCACCATGCTTCATTGTGGGGATGGTGTTCTCGGGGTGATGAGAAGTGTTGGGTTTGCGCCAGACATAGCGTTTTCCTTGATGGCCAAAAAGCTCAATTTTAGTCTCATCTGACCAGAGTACCTTCTTCCATATGTTTGGGGAGTCTCCCACATGCCTTTTGGTGAACACCAAAACTTAACACCAAAGCTTATTTTTTTCTTTAAGCAATGGCTTTTTTCTGGCCACTCTTCCATAAAGCCCAGCTCTGTGGAGTGTACGACTTAAAGTGGTCCCATGGACAGATACTCCAATCTCTGCTGTGGAGATTTGCAGCTTCTTCAGGGTTATCTTTGGTCTCTTTGTTGCCTCTCTGATTAATGCCCTCCTTGCCTGGTCCGTGAGTTTTGGTGGTCCGCCCTCTCTTGGCAGGTTTGTTGTGGTGCCATATTCTTTCCATTTTTTAATTATGGATTTAATGGTGCTCCGTGGGATGTTCGAAGTTTCAGATATTTTTTTGAACCCATCCCTGATCTGTACTTCTCCACAACTTTGTCCCTGACCTGTTTGGAGAGCTCCTTCGTCTTCATGGTGCCGCTTGCTTGGTGGTGCCCCTTGCTTATTGGTGTTGCAGACTCTGGGGCCTTTCAGAACAGGTGTGTATATATATATACTGAGATCATGTGACTGATCATGTGACACTTAGATTGCACACAGGTGGACTTTATTTAACTAATTATGTGACTTCTGAAGGTAATTGGTTGCACCAGATCTTATTTAGGGGCTTCATAGCAAAGGGGGGTGAATACATATGCACGCACCACTTTTCCGTTATTTATCTTTTTGAATTTTTTTGAAACAAGTTATGTTTTTCATTTCACTTCACCAATTTGTGTATGTCCATTACATGAAATCCAAATAAAAATCAATTTCAATTACAGGTTGTAATGCAACAAAATAGGAAAAACGCCAAGGGGGATGAATACTTTTGCAAGGCACTGTATGTATTGGATAATGGCACAATCATTTGGCCTTTATTGGGCTAGGCCTCATTAAATGTTGTTAATGTAGGGCTCATAAAATGTATTTAATGTATGGCTCATCAGGCTCAGGTAGCATCAGGTTTGAATTATCATGCTGATCAAAGCTCTAATAAAATCCAGACATATATATGCTTTATAATGCTTTTGAATGACACTTACGGTTTTGGTGGGAAATACCGGGTTACCCGGGAGAAATGGGAGAAATGTAGTTTATTGTAATATATATTGTAATATTTGTAAAATAACCGGAAATTATTAAACCCTAACACACACACACACGATTACACACACTCACACAATTACACACACACACACACACACACACAGACACAGACACAGACACAGACACAGACACACACACACACACACACACACACACAATGAAAGCTTATGATTGCAGGGCCTCCTACAGTGGAGGACTGTTTGATTGGAGGATCATAAATTCAATTGAAAAACCTTTTGCTGCAGTATGCCCTACTGAACACAACCCTATACAGTATTTCTCTCAAAACCTTAAGGATGTCCATAGGATGTCAACAATAATTTATGTAGACCTGTTAGTTGTTTTTGATGAGGTCTAATTAATTTAACACACTGCAATATATAATCACAGCTTGACCCTTCACTGAACAATCAGATTAAGTTGCTGGATCTAACCGTTTAATAAGAAGCAGCAGTAGACAAACTCAAACTCTATCACAACATGGATATGTTCAACTCCTACAACCTGTACCTATGCCATTAAAAATTACCTAAATGAAAATCATGTGTGGTTTTAAACCAGTTCCTTTAATTCCAGGTGGCTTGTCCTGCATAATAATATAATAAATCATATGCTATTTAGCAGACGCTTTTATCCAAAGCGACTTACAGTCATGTGTGCGTACATCTTTATGTATGGGTGGTCCCGGGGATCGAACCCACTACCCTGGCGTTACAAGCGCCATGCTCTACCAATTGAGCTACAGAGGACCACATCCTCTACACCCGCTACAACACTCTAATCACAAGCCATATTAGATTTCCTTGAAATATAATGATGTTCCTCTGAATTACACATTCAGATATGCACAGCCCAAATACATTTCAGTATGATTTACTTTGGAATGCTTCCTAAATCTCAGTGGCACACTCTGTGGCAGGCTGACAGCACGAAGCACTGTGCATGAGCAATTTCACTTGGCTTGGCCTGGTAGTGGTTAGGTCTCTGCAATTCTGGATCCTTGAGACTTGAAATTTAAAATGGTTAAGGTAAGGGTTAAGGTGAGGGTTAGATAAGGCCGGGTCATGGTTATGGTAATGGTTAAGGTTAGGGTTTAGGGTAGGGACATCCCAAGGAACTCGGATAGCACATACAGTATCTATGAGGTGGCACTGCCCCCTAGTGTTGGCATGTGACAGAGGCGAGGGTAGACTATGATAACATATTGTAAATGAGTTTTAGCACACAGACACACGCTCACATGCACTCTCTCTCTCTCTCTCTCTCTCTCACACACACACACACACACACACATTGACCGGCCTCTACAGCCTAATCTCATTGGCCCAGCTGCAAGAAGACCCATTTGGCTGCTAAATGAGTCTCTTTAACATTCACAACTGATGAAGCACAACCTTTAGGACTGGAAGGATGAAAGGGTCGAGGGACCTGCAGAAGACGAGTGGAACAAGGATGGGAAGGAGAGAGTGACAGAAGGAGAGGGAGTTGTGCAGCGGGAACGGGAGTGTGTGCCAACGGCATGCAGAGTCCCCACACAGCAAACACCTGCCAGGGATAAGGCACACTGAGGTGTACCTGGGGAGTGTGTGTGTGTCTGTGTGTGTCTGTCTGTGTGCATGCATTTCCGCTGGTGTTCATGCGTAGGACATCTACCGCAGAGTAACCTGCGAGAAGCCTGAGTGTCACTAGTGTGTCCAATGGAGTATTACTGTGCTCTGACAAAGAGAAGGGAAGACATTTTTATTTTTTTAAATGTTTTTTACTGGTCACCAAAATGACTGGTTTCTTCAATCTCCACTGCAGTTTGTAATTACAGAGAGCCAGCTACAGCCCTACATTTAACCGTGGTCCCTGGCACTATATGCAATCGGAGAAGGCTGACGGTTGTAAAGGGGATTTTCTCAAATCACTGTTTTTCTCCAAACCCCTAATATGAGGAACTAATAAATGATTTTGTTACATCTATGTCACTACTACTGCAATTATCTTTATGCATTTGTTGACATAAGCATTAATGAAATGAGCCACCCTCATTTGGCCACCTGGAACTCAGTACTTATGAAATGCTTAAGTAGGCTACTGTCATGAATGCATTATGTATGGATTTATGAATGTGTTTATGTAGGGACCCTTCAAATAAAGAGACCCTGTTTTATATGACCGTGGATGGAGCCATTTTGATAATTACTATTTTCACCATGGATCTTTGTTTGGCAGCCATTCATATGTCAGTTCTCCATCAATTTCATTGTTTGAAATAGCTTTGTCAGGTGCGTCACCGTGAAATGGCATGTCTGGCGAAGTGAGACCACCGTCGACTTGTCTCTCACTTGGCCTTATGAGAATTACTACTCGGTTTTTTTTCCTATCGCCAACATCCGACCTTTTCACGTGGAACCTATCAAGTGGTTACCTCTGTTTCCCTCCCTGCGGCGTCGCGCGGGACACTCGTCCCCCAGAGAGTGAAAAGTCTCTCATCCTCCCTAGTCTCCGAGTGAGCGTTGAGAAAAAGACAGGCGGGGAAAAGGAGGGGGGAGAGAGAAACAAAGCGGGAAAAGGTTGTCTGTTACCTCCTACAAGGTGCTGAGAGGAAATTTCACGGCTGTTTATCCATTTGCTGAACTCCCATCTTCCATAACCTGTGGCAAATTGCCAAAAGCCCCAGAAATGACTAGAGACTGTAGTCAATTTCCCGAAGTTGATCCCCATGAAGTCAGGTAATACCGCAGTCCAGCACACCATGAGAGAAGTACTTTCGCTCCAAAACACTAGCCCCTAGACTGCTTCTTACTTATTTTATCGTCTGAACCCCCTTTTTCTTCCCAAGTTAATCATTTTTTAAACTTGAGAGTATACAGCGCAGCACATCTTCAGTTTCCCCATAATTAGCTGGTCTCCATCTTTTATTTGCGAGCTCTCTTCTATCTTGAAACAGAATTGTAAATGCAGGGCCCACAGACATAACTCCTCGCCAAGTGCCAGCTTTGTTTGAGCTGTGTGAAGCTTGAATTAAATGTTTTTCTTGACAACTCAACCAAATGTAAATCAAAAATAGACGTTTAACTGACGTCTGCGCCCAGTGGGCTATCTCTGCCCAAATTATGTCCATGTAAAGCGGAATCTTAATTATTAAGCAGGTGAGGAGTTTTTTGTATTGATACCTGAGGCTTATTTGATCTAATGGAAGTTTCGTAATGCTTAAGTTGTTACGAGTGTACTTATATAAGTGTGATGCATGTGACATCCCAGCAATTGTGAGAAAAAACACTATATATCAGAGTTGTCCCTTTTGAAATCCGAGATGGTCTATGCATATTCATGAGGCTAGCATCTCACTCACCATTGAATACAGGCGGTTGACATCAACACCCATTTTTTTTCACCTTTATTTAACCAGGTAAGCCAATTGAGAACAAGTTCTCATTTACAACTGCGACCTGGCCAAGATAAAGCAAAGCAGTGCGATAAAAACAACAACACAGTTACATATGGGGTAAACAAAACAAAGTAAAAAATACAACAGAAAATATAAATACAGTGTGTGCGAATGTAGTAAGTTATGGAGGTAAGGCAATAAATAGGCCATAGTGCAAAATAGTTAAAATGTCGTATTAACACTGGAATGATAGATGTGCAAAAGATGATGTGCAAATAGAGATACTGGGGTGCAAATTAGCAAAATAAATAACAATATGTGGATGAGGTAGTTGGATGGGCTCATTACAGATGGGCTGTGTACAGGTGCAGTGATCGGTAAGCTGCTCTGACAACTGACGCCTAAAGTTAGTGAGGGAGATAAGAGTCTCCAGCTTCAGAGATTTTTGCAGTTCGTTCCAGTCATTGGCAGCAGAGAACTGGAAGGAATGGCGGCCAAAGGAGGTGTTGGCTTTGGGGATGACCAGTGAGATATACCTGCTGGAGCGCAGACTACGGGTGGGTGTTGCTATGGTGACCAGTGAGCTAAGATAAGATGGGGATTTGCCTAGCAGTGATTTATAGATGACCTGGAGCCAGTGGGTTTGGTGACGAATATGTAGTGAGGGCCAGCCAACAAGAGCGTACAGGTCACAATGGTGGGTAGTATATGGGGCTTTGGTGACAAAACGGATGGCACTGTGATAGACTACATCCAATTTGCTGAGTAGAGTGTTGGAGGCTATTTTGTAAATGACATCGCCGAAGTCAAGGATCGGTAGGATAGTCAGTTTTACGAGGGCATGTTTGGCAGCATGAGTGAAGGAGGCTTTGTAGGCGAAATAGGAAGCCGATTCTAGATCTAACTTTTAATTGGAGATGCTTAATGTCAGTCTGGAAGGAGAGTTTACAGTCTAACCAGACACCTAGGTATTTGTAATTGTCCACATACTCTAGGTCAGACCCACGAGAGTAGTGATTCTAGTCGGGTGGGCGGGTGCAAGCAGCGTTCGGTTGAAGAGCATGCATTTAGTTTTACTAGTGTTTAAGAGCAGTTGGAGGCTACGAAAGGAGTGTATTCAAATAATTATTCAAATAACGAGATGTATCCACCAATCCAAAGAGAGGAATAGTCTGGAGCTTTGTGGCTAACTAATCCCATTGTTAGGGGCGGAGACATAAGTATCTTGTCATTATATCCATATCTCTGGTACTGACATGATAATAGAGACGTTTGTGCAGGCAGCATGTCCTGTCCTGAATGTCTTCTCTTGACTTTGCCATTTCAGGAAATGCATATATAACCTTCATTTAACCAGGAAGTCCCTATGAGATCAGAAGGCTTCTTTTCCAAGGGATACGTGACATAGAAAAATAAAGTACAGTCTAAACCCAACCCCAAGCCCTGAGCCCTTCACTACTTGTGTAGAGCTGACAGAATTGGAGGGATATTACATAAATTCTGCCTAAACTATCAGAGTATAAGGTGGAGCTACTAACATATTGTGTGAATACTCACACAGTTTTTTCAGATCTACAGAAAGTGCCTTTCATTTAGAGGCTAAGGGTTGTTTTTGGACTGGGCCATGTATCCATAGTTTGGGTCCCCGACCGCTCCTATATGGTTACTCAATAATCAGGCCAGAGGTTACACCCCTCTCAAATGACAAAAAAATACCCCCCCCCCCATCCAGTCAGGAGATGACATCACTATGTCATTTTTAACTCCGTGGGCCCCTTGGGACCACATCTTAAGAATCCGTTACTCGAGCTCTCTCCGTCTCTACCATCTCTCCAATGTCACCCACATCAAAGAGCACTCCAGGAGTTGGTACATCTGCGCCGCCGTCGTAATCCCTGAGGAGCAGCCGTCAGCGGGGCCCGGTGACATTGACAAAGTGAGCGGGGCCCATAGGGGAGCGTAACTGCGCGCCGTCACTTAACAGAGTCAGGGACACCTGCTCGGGCGCTGTCAGTAACTTCACCCCGAATCACCCGAGTCCTCGCAGGAAGGGTTTGAGTGACTGGAGAGAGAGGAGGGAGGTGGTTGCGGGAGAGAGTAGACGGCACTTATGTTTGCAAGGCGGGGTGAACAGGAGTTGAGGGACTGTAATGCTAATGGTTTTGGGGGAAAGGAATGGAGGGAGAGAAGGAGGGTGACAAGGAGGGAGAAGGGAGAGAGAGAGAATGAGGGAGAAAGAGAGAGAGAGAGCGAGGGAAGAGAGTGTTGCATGTCAGTTCCTATCAATTGAGACGTCTTGTACTGTCTGCCGTTATCTGCCATGGGAACAATCATTCCTCCAGAGGCTTTTTACTGAATAGCTGTTATTTAGGAATACCTCTGGTCAATCTCATCATTTTACAAAAGGGATTGCTTTCCTGGGCGTTTAACTACTGGATGTTCTTACTGTCTGCATAGCCATCATCATAGGGTTCATAGTTTACTGTGGTGTGTGATTGTGTACAGTGCCTTGCAAAAGTATTCATCCCTCTTGGCGTTTTTCCTATTTTGTTGCATTACAACCTGTAATTTAAATGGATTTTTATTTGGATTTCATGTAATGGACATACACAAAATAGTCCAATTGGTGAAGTGAAATAAAAAAAATACCACGAAGATCAAGGAGCTCTCCAAACAGGTCAGGGACAAAGTTGTGGAGAAGTACAGATCAGGGTTGGGTTATACAAAAATATCAGAAACTTTAAACATCCCACAGAGCACCATTAAATCCATTGTAAAAAAAAATGGAAAGAATATGGCACCACAACAAACCTGCCAAGAGAGGGCCGCCCACCAAAACTCACGGACCAGGCAAGGAGGGCATTAATCAGAGAGGCAACAAAGAGACCAAAGATAACCCTGAAGGAGCTGCAAAGCTCCACAGCGGAGATTGGAGTATCTGTCCATAGGACCACTTTAAGCCATACACTCCACAGAGCTGGGCTTTACGGAAGAGTGGCCAGAAAAAGCCATTGCTTAAATAAAAAAATAAGCAAACACGTTTGGTTATAGTTTTTCATCGGCAGGGACTGGGAAACTGGTCAGAATTGAAGGAATGATGGATGGCGCTAAATACAGGGAAATTCTTGAGGGAAACCTGTTTGTCTTCCAGAGATTTGAGACTGGGAAGGAGGTTCACCTTCCAGCAGGACAATGACCCTAAGCATACTGCTAAAGCAACACTCAAGTGGTTTAAGGGGAAACATTTAAATGTCTTGGAATGGCCTAGTCAAAGCCCAGACCTCAATCCAATTGAGAATCTGTGGTATGACTTAAAGATTGCTGTACACCAGCGGAACCCATCCAACTTGAAGGAGCAGTTTTGCCTTGAAGAATGGGCAAAAATCCCAGTGGCTAGATGTGCCAAGCTTATAGAGACATACCCTAAGAGACTTGCAGCAGTTATTGCTGCAAAAGGTGGCTCTACAAAGTATTGACTTTGGGAGGGTGAATTGTTATGCACGCTCAAGTTTTCTGTTTGTTTCACAAAAAAAAATATTTTGCATCTTCAAAGTGGTAGGCATGTTGTGTAAATCAAATGATACAAACCCCCCAAAAAACAATTTTAATTTCAGGTTGTAAGGCAACAAAATAGGAAAAATGCCAAGGGGGGTGAATACTTTCGCAAGCCACTGTATAAGTGTGTGTGCTCTTGCGGTTGCATGCACTTTGATATTAACTTTTAATGGTTTGTCATAGTTTACTGTCACAATCCCTTCACGTTTAGAAGACAAACTAAAATGCCAGACAATTAAATGCCACTAACAACTCTCTTCTCTCTGAAACACTATTTCCTAAACTAATTCTCTGTTATCCTTGTTTTGGGTCTTGGCCTCACAAAGGATGATGAATTTTCCTTCACAGCTGAAAGGCAGCTAATGGGGCAGGAAGACTTGTTAGATCAAATGCATTTAAAGACATGAAAAAGAGACAAAAGACAGAAAGGGAACATCACAGAGCTCAATTACCAAGAGACAGAATCTGAGTCCAAAATGGCACCCTATTCCCTTTGTAATGCACTACTTTTGACCCTAAATGGGATAGGCCCTGGTCAAAAGTAGTGCACTACAAAGGGAATAGCGTACCATTTGGGACACACACAATCTGAACATCCACAGAGAGCGCCTTCAATTGTGTGTTTGCTTGGAACCGGTTTAATAGTTGTGTCAAAAACAGTCAAATCTAAGCTGCAGTGACTTTCTTCCCATCCAGCGACATCTTTAGTTTGGTAGAGCGCTCTGCTAATTTGAGGCTTGATTCTTGATTTTCATTTGATTCACACTCGCAAATTAGTCTAAATGTCAAAAATTATTTATGAAAACAAGACTAACGTTCATGTTTGCAAATTGATTTGGTATTACTCGCTCCACCGACTCAAACTCATTGCAAACATTTTCAAAAGCAGCAATGTTTATAATCGATTTTTGTTATCACTGCAATATATATGAAGTCTGGCATCCAGAGAACTTTCACTACAATCTTCCCATTTGAGAAATGTTACTGGGCTGTGATGCAATCAAATTGCCTAATTTCCTTCCAAACTATAGGTAAGTGTAAATGTGTGAGGCAATTCCACCATATTGCGTGCACCTGGCATGTCCTTGCAGATCACTAGTCACTGGTTAGGAGTATGATGGCTATAGTAGCCTATATGGTAGAGTAGTTTGTGAAACAAAAATTTGATTTTTCTTAAATCCCTATCCAGGATAGCCAGAAGAAGACTGCCCAACCCTTGGAGCCTGGTTCCTCTCTAGGTTTCTTATAGCTTCCTGCCTTCTAGGGGAGTTTTCCTAGCCACTGTGCTTCTGCCTCTGCATTGCTTGCTCTTTGGGGTTTTAGGCTGGGTATCTGTAAAGCACTTTGACAACTGCTGATGTAAAAAGGGCTTTATATAAAAACATTTGATTGATTGATCGTAAGTTGTAATATCAACTAACAAGGAGCCAATACAACTCCCTAAAATTACCATTTATCATCACTGAAAGCCTTTAATTGACTTCACTGATCCCACATCATCTGAGTCTCTCCTCTTTGTCTGTGGGACTTTTCAGCTCGAGAAACACCGCTGCCTGGTAGCGCTTTGCTTTACCACAAAGGGCAGGTCGCACAAGCTTCTGTCTCATTAATTTTACTTCCTGACACTGTCATCCAATGATTTATTACCTCCCGTCACAGGCTTCCTGATTGGGCTATTCTTCCTTAATGGGGAGTCATTAGTATAAACATTCATTTGAGCGCACCCCTCTCTCGGAGGTCGAATACCTGCTATGGCTCACAGGTTGATTGTTTCAATGAAGACTCTAGGAGGAATTGATGCAGGATTGTGACACAACGCCATGTACCTTCTAGCAGTCGGTGGAGTCAGTGTATAACTTTTCTGGCACATGTTTAGCAGCACACATATGCGTGTTCGTTGAAGTGGAAGGAATTAGTGTTTGTGTGTGTGTGAGAGTATGTGTGTGTGTGTGTGTGTGTGTGTGTGCGTGCATTGATCTGTGTTCATGCTTTCTTTCAGCCCCTCCAGGAGTCTTGGTGAATGAAAAAACAGAGCCAACATCTGGGTAGTAATTTACAGTAATTTGCTGGTCAGGGACAGCAGACACACAGTCTGTTGAGAGAAAAGCCAAACTCCAGTACCCCTCTGAGCCAGGAGATCTCCCTCACACTCACACTGCCAGCCTTGGCCTGGACTTAAGTATGCTCCTCGACTACGGCATGCGTGTGTGTGTGTGTGTGAGTTGGAGTGATATTGTGAGTGTCTGCATGTGCAAGTTTAAGTGCATGTGTGTGTCAAATCAAATTGTATTGGTCACATACACGTGTTTAGCAGATGTTATTGCGAGTGTAGCGAAATGCTTGTGTTTCTGGCTCCGACAGTGCAGTAATATCTAACAAGTAATATCTAACAATTTCACAACATATACCCAATACACACAAATCTAAGGAATGGAATTAAGAATAGATAAATAAATATATGGACGAGCAATGTCAGAGAGGCATAGACTGATACAGTAGAATAGGATAAAATACAGTATATACATATGAGATGAGTAATACAAGATATGTAAATATTATTAAAGTGACTAGTGTTCCATTTATTAAAGTGGCCAGTGGCCAGCTTCTAATGTGCTATTAATTACTATTTAACAGTCTGATGGCCTTGAGATAAAAGCTGTTTTTCAGTCTCTCTGTCCCATCTTTGATGCACCTGTACTGACCTCGCCTTCTGGATGATAGCATGGTGAACAGGGGAGTACAGGAAAAGGCTGAGCACGCACTCTTGTGGGGACCCTGTGTTGAGGATCAGCGAAGTGGAGGTGTTGTTTCCTACCTTCACCACCTGGGGACGGCTCGTCAGGAAGTCCAGGACACAGTTGCACAGGGCAGGGTTCAGACCCAGTGCCTCGAGGTTAATGATGAGCTTGGAGGGTACTATGGTGTTGAATGCTGAGCTATAGTCAAGAGCATTCTTACATAGGCATTCCTCTTGTCCAGATGGGATAGGGCAGTGTGATGGCGATTGCATCACACTGTTTGTGTGTGTGATTTTCCCTGTCACATTTAGTCGATTGAAAAGCATGAGCTATTGCACACCCAAACAAGTTAGTAAAGGTGCTGACTAACATATATATATAAGCTCCCTGTAATTTATTGGGTAAACCACCAACGTTTAAGCATCACTGTGCCTGCTTCAGGGTAATGTCATGAATGCTTGAACCAGGTTATGTAGACAAACAGTGCAATTAGTGCAACCAATGACCATAGTAACCCAGAAGAAACGTTGGTGGTTTACTCTACCCAATAAATTACCGGGAGCTTATATATAGAGTGTGCAACTCTCTGTCACACTTAGTAACACATAATTAGTAACACATCAACTTTTAAATTGCACCAAAAAAAAAACTGCTAAACAAACAATGCAGAATTCCGAATGCGAACACATACAATATAATATATTCTCCAAACAATAGATGTCGCTCGTTTGATAACTGATATTCGTTTTTACCTTTACGGCCACCGTACTTGCATGTTGTTTTCGTTTGTGTACGTTGTTAGCTTGGTAGCTAGCTAGTTTACCATAATCTGAAGATATGGCTGAATATTCAAAAGTGAAAACAACAAAACTTGTTTTGAAAGGACTAAACAAGGGGTGAGTTTATTCCTCAACATCGAATTCAATATGTGTTTGTGTAGAAGATGGCGAATCAAGCTGGCTAATAATGCTATCTACCTAGCTATCATTAATCGACTGACCAGGCATTAACAGTTAGCTACTGGCTAATGTTAGCTAGCTAACTGTTTGCTATTTTCCTTTTCTCCCATTTCTAATTTGACCTGGCTAATATTGATCCACAATTGTCTTGTAGAAAGAAGAAGAAGCACAAGGATAAGAAGAGAAAAAGAGACGATGCAGAAGATAAACCGGATATTGTTGGTATGTTGTTTGCTGGTAAATCTTGGCAGCTAGCTAGCTAACTAATTGAAAATGGTTCTTATGATATTCCACAAAGTACTAAAAAATCATTTTTCTTTCTGCTTTCTAGGTGGATGGTGGTGTATCAGTGGCTTTGGGGAGATTTCAGGAACGGTTGCAATAGAGATGCAGACTAATTCCTACATCCATGCCCTGGATACTGGTCTGTTCACAGTTGGCGCACCACATCAAGGTAAGAAAAGTGAGAGAGAGTATCTTTAGCTAAATGTACCCAATATTTCCTTTATAGTGCACTACATCTCATCAGAGCCACGTAGAGCTCTGGTCAAACGTAGTGCACAATAATATAGGGAGTAGGGTGTCATGTGTTTAGTCATTAATGCATGATGATGATGATGATGATGCAGATGCACACAATTTGCTGTATGCCATACTAGGTTGTTATGCTACTTGATTGGACAGGGGGAAGTGTTTCGTAAGGCATTTTGTCTTTTGTTACATGACTGAGACGATAAGGTCAAATTTTTAAGTGTCGGTGATGTGTGTGGGGCGTGATCATAAAATGTCATGCTTGAGTAAGTGGTGTATGGGAGCGTTGTACTGCCTCAACCCAGAGGCTTTTGTGGTACAGTCCGTTAGGCGTTCACCTCTGCACTGTATGAGCTAGGGTTCGATCCCTGTTACAGCTCTCACTCTTCTGCTCCACCTGTTACCAGGGAGCAGAGGCAGGGGGCAGGGAGGGAGGTTGAACCTAGTGGAACTTTTGATTTGTTTAGATACAGATTACTGTTTGAGACCGTTATGAGGCACAAGCAGTGGAAGAGATTGCTAACCACGGGTATCAAACAGGGACGTCTGCACAATTCAAGACCTAAGGGTAAATTCATTTGAATTCAATCACTTTTTTGACAGCACCCCTTTTGATTTGAACTAAACCTTTCTATACATATTTGCCCATTGTAGAAGTGCTCAGAAAGTTGCTTTTTGTAATAGTTTGACAACACTGTTTGTAAGCTTTTAAATGATATCAAACTCAACCGTTTATCTTTTCCAGTGATGAAGACATGGATGTCTCATGGTATGGTGGGGTGTGCAAAATGGTTCAACTTTGAGCACCTTTATCTCCTGAATGTTTTGGGCCAAAAATCACTTTCTGACAAATGTTTCCATAGGCAAACATGTATGGAAAGTTTTGTTTAAATCAAAAGGGATGCTGTCAAAAAGTGATTGAATTCAAATGGATTTACCCCTAACACAAATATTTGGGGCAGGGTTACTCATCACAAGACATGAGTACTGAGTAGCTTTAGTTTGATCCACTAATTTGAAGGGATGTCCACATAATTTTGTATATATGACATTTCATCTCATGATGGAAAACTGACTTGTTAAAAAGATCTACTTTGAAAACATGTAAGAGCTAGAGTTATTATACAGTCTGATAGAAGGTAGTAGTGCGTTTTATTTATTTATAAACAGGCCGTAATATTGGTACAGAGTTATGTATGTTTCTCAGAACCTGGTGGTGCAGTCACCTCCCTTATTAGAGGGAGCAGGTCATGCAGTGGGTGTTCAAGAGTGTGCAGGTCCTTTGCCAGGTGCACTGCAGCCTGCTCTGCAGTGACTGGAGCTGTGGTTGGACTGCGCCACCTCTGGATATAATACTCAGGGCCCTCCCTCTGCACCCTGTCCAGTTGGGCCTGCTGCTTTTTATTGCATCCAATTAACAGCACTCCACCGTATTCCAGACCAGGCCTCACCAGGGTAGTATATAGACTGACCAGATCTTCAATGGGTAGGCCAGTTCTGGTGAGTACAGTCAAAGTGTAGGCGATTTGAGGCCTTCCTCACAGACTGTGTGTCACCACTGAGGTTAGTCTAGATGAAAACCAAGATACTTGATTGTTGTTACCACTGGTACTTCCTGTCCTCCTAGTATGAGTGGTGCAGGTTGTGGAGGGTCTCTCGAAAGGCATATCTGGATTTCCACAGACCCATTCAGGAGCATGTTATTGGATGTGGCCCACTCATCCAGCTGCTTTGCCTCCAAGCCCATGGAAGTGTCCTCCTGGATGCTGGTTAGTGGTATATGGCTCGGGACAGCCCCACATCATCAGCATACCCAGTGTCACTGAAGACAACTTTTCGGGTGGACATGTGAAGGAGAAAAGGATATGGTGAGACCACGCCCTCTTGTGGCACCCTCTGACCAGGGGCTGAATGTGCCATTCATCATCACCCTCTCCCCTTCCTCCGGTGGTGTAGCTGTGGAGCCAGGCTAGTAACCACGGACACAGTTAAATGTCAGCCAGATTTTGCAGGAGCTTTGGGAGGGTAGTTTGGCAAGCTACCGCCAAAACACTTCTTAAATCCCCCTCATCTCTGTAGCATCTACAGCTCAGCGTTCAACACCATAGTGCCCTCTAAGCTCATCACTAAGCTAAGGACCCTGGGACTAAACACCTCCCTCTGCAACTGGATCCTGGGACTTCCTGACAGGCCGCCCCCAGGTGGTAAGGGTAGGTAACAACACATCCGCCACGCTGATCCTCAACACGGGGGCCCCTCAGGGGTGCGTGCTCAGTCCCCTCCTGTACTCGCTGTTCACTCATGACCGCATGGCCAGGCACGACTCCAACACCATCATTAAGTTTGCCGATGACACAACAGTGGTAGGCCTGATCACCGACAACAACGAGAAAGCCTATAGGGAGGAGGTCAGAGACCTGGCCGTGTGGTGCCAGGACAACAACCTCTCCCTCGACGTGATCAAGACAAAGGAGATGATTGTGGACTACAGGAAAAAGAAGAGGACCGAGCACGCCCCCATTCTCATCGACGGGGCTGTAGTGGAGCAGGTTGAGAGCTTCAAGTTCCTTGGTGTCCACATCACCAACAAACTAACATGGTCCAAGCACACCAAGACAGTCGTGAAGAGGGCACGACAAAACCTATTCCCCCTAAGGAGATTGAAAAGATTTGGTATGGGTCCTCAGATCCTCAAAATGTTCTACAGCTGCACCATCGAGAGCATCCTGACTGGTTGCATCACTGCCTGGTATGGCAACTGCTCAGCCTCCGACCACAAGGCACTACAGAGGGTAGTGCGTACGGCCCAGTACCATCACTGGGACCAAGCTTCCCTGCCATCCAGGACCTCTATACCGCATGGCAAGCGGTACCGGAGCGCCAAGTCTATGTCCAAGAGGCTTCTAAACATCTTCTACCCCCAAGCCATAAGACTCCTGAACATCTAATCAAATGGCTACCCAGACTATTTGCATTGCCCCCCGTTGCTGCTATTCTCTGTTTATTATCTATGCATAGTCACTTTAATAACTCTACCTACATGTGCATATTACCTCAATTACCTCAACTAACCGGTGCCCCTGCACATTGACTCGGTACGGTACCCCCTTTATATAGCCTCGCTATTGTTTTTTTGCTATTTGTTTTGGTATTCTTTCTTTTTTTTTCTTTTTTATTTATTTCACCTTTATTTAACCAGGTAAGCCAGTTGAGAACAAGTTCTCATTTACAACTGCGACCTGGCCAAGATAAAGCAAAGCAATGCGATAAAAACAACAAACACAGAGTTACATATGGAATAAACAAAACGTACAGTCAATAACACAATAGAAAATCTATATACAGTGTGTGCAAATGTAGTAAGTTATGGAGGTAAGGCAATAAATAGGCCATAGTGCAAAATAATTCACCCCGCTCCTCCGCACACTCCACTGGCTTCCAGTTGAAGCCCGCATCTGCTACAAGACCATGGTGCTTGCCTACGGAGCTGTGAGGGGAACGGCACCTCCGTACCTTCAGGCTCTGATCAGTCCCTACACCCAAACTTGGGCATTGCGTTCATCCACCTCTGGCCTGCTGGCCCCACTACCTCTGCGGAAGCACAGTTCCCGCTCAGCCCAGTCAAAACTGTTCGCTGCTCTGGCACCCCAATGGTGGAACAAGCTCCCTCACGACGCCAGGACAGCGGAGTCACTCACCACCTTCCGGAGACACTTGAAACCCCACCTCTTTAAGGAATACCTGGGATAGGATAAAAGTAATCCTTCTACCCTCCCCTACCCCACCCCCCCCAACAAAAAAAAAAAAGAAAAAAAAGAAGATATATATTGTAAAGTGGTTGTCCCACTGGCTATCATAAGGTGAATGCACCAATTTGTAAGTCACTCTGGATAAGAGCGTCTGCTAAATGACGTAAATGTAATTACAATTTAGTATTAACACTGGAGTGATAGATGTGCAAATAGAGATACTGGGGTGCAAATGAGCAAAATAAATAACAATGTAAATAACAATATGGGGATGAGGTAGTTGGGTGGGCTAATTACAGATGGGCTGTGTACAGGTGCAGTGATCGGTAAGCTGCTCTGACAACTGATGCTTAAAGATAGTGAGGGAGATAAGCGTCTCCAGCTTTAGAAATTTTTGCAGTTCGTTCCAGTCATTTGCAGCAGAGAACTGGAAGGAATGGCGGCCAAAGGAGGTGTTGGCTTTGGGGATGACCAGTGAGATATACCTGCTGGAACGCATACTACGGGTGGGTGTTGCTATGGTGACCAATGAGCTAAGATAAGGCGGGGATTTGCCTAGAAGAGATTTATAGATGACCTGTAGCCAGTGGGTTTGGCGACGAATATGTAGTGAGGGCCAGCCAACGAGAGCGTACGGGTCACAATGGTGGGTAGTATATGGGGCTTTGTTTTAAAATTGCATTGTTGGTTATGGGCTTGTAAGTAAGCGTTTCACTGTAAGGTCTACACCTGTTGTATTCGGCGCATGTGTCAAATAAAATTTGATTTGATCCCTAGCAGTTCAGCTGCTGAAATCGACTGTGATTCAAGTGACTTGCACCAATGTTACCAATCAGAATCTCTAACTTGGCTGTTCTGCACAACTCAAAACAGGTTGGCCCACTAAACTAAAGGCATCTTCATGTCTCAGGAAAAACTCATGGGAGCATAGTTTCAATGGGAACTTGATTTGCTTATAATCATCATACATTATGGTTATTGTAAGGTTTGGTTTCGCAACTGGTAGCTTGAGCACACATTGTTTTTGTTTGTGAACTTAAACTGCTTAAGTCAAGGCGGTGTGGTGTCTTGTTCAACCGTTTTAGATGGCAACTTCACTCAGGTTGTTAGAATGAGTCACTCTAAAATGACTAAGTCCTTAAAATATTTCACTTTGTTAAGCCTTGCATTTCAAACTGAAATAAAAGTCATTTTTGAAATGCAAACCAGCCCAGCATGTTGCTTGCATTTACTTAAATTGTCTGTGTCAGATTCTGTAATCTGGCATTATAGGCATAGCAAATGGAGCTGGTAATTGTCAGGAATGAATGAATCCCAGAAGAGAATGGAAGAAAATCTCCCCATGGAGCCCAGTTTTCTCATGTTCCATTCTATTCCAATACGAAGAGAGGAAACCAAAGAGCCGTAATGGACGTCGCGTTCCATTAGCGTGGCTAGCCTGGCAAAGCGGCAGGCAATTTTTAGTGTCATTCATTTGTGGAGAATGGGGGGGGGTAGAATTCACTAATTGTTTCCTCCAACTTCATTTTCTTGCTTTTTCGATGACCGCTGCATTCGATGGCTGCCTGTGTGCAGTACCAAGCGTTTTGAAATCAAAACCAATTTTGTCCTAAACGGTATAAGATTTAGTGGCGTTTCGTTCTAAATCAATTTGAAGTCACACTCTGAGAGAGTGGACACGGAAAATAAAAGGGAGAACTGAACTACTATGTTGTTTCAGAAGCTATTAGGACACTCATTTCTGCACAGTTTGCCGGGTAATGGTTTAGAGAGGAAGCTGGAATTGCTCCTCCACACACACACACACCAGGCATTAATCTATCTCTTTGTCCTCTCAAGCACGTTATTGGATATCATCAATATGAATCCGGTGCTAGCTACGATTTATGGTGCCCATCCACTTGTGGAGGCAGGAAGACAATGAAATAATTTACCTGGAGGAAATGTATTGCACAGCTCTGTGATGGGTTAGAATTCAACAAGGTAACAGGCAAAGAGCTCTCTCTCTCGTCTCATGGTTTATGGATATCAAGATCCACATGAGTATCATTGACCTAATGTCATTGTGATTCCTTGCATCTTAAATGGATAGTTTTGCAGCACAACATTTAAATTGGTCACACGTTTTCATACCACCAAGTGGCATTGTGTCTAGGGTCCACAATAGATAGCATCTGTTGCGAGTATCCGGACCCACTGATTAGGCTAAGGTGAAAACGGTAGTCCACAATCCAAAATGAACGGGAAGGATCGGCACCAACCATTTAATTTCGATAGTATGTTTACCATTCCAAGTTGCCGTGCATGAAAAGTTAGAGGAGGGACATTGCCAACGTGCTGGAATCACATCTTTGAATCCAGGCTCACAGACGACATGCTTCGTCTCCCCATCGTTAGCCCCACTGACTAACAGGCCAGAGCCCCATTACAACAGCCCCTGAGCCTCAGGCAAAATGCCTCGACTTGGGGGTGGAGCACCTAGCCTAACTAACCAAGCTATACTAAATGGGAGTTTCCAGGCAAAGATTCTCTGCCCTAAGGCGAGACATGTTTGAGAAATGTTCAATAAAACCCATCCACCCTCCAAAGACAGAAACACAGACCTGGGATTCAGCGCACGGTTTTCTATTGAAGAGGGAGAAAGAGTGAAAACGGCCAGGAGATAAAAACATGAACCATTCCTATTCCCTTGGTGAGGCTCTGACTCGGGAGGCAGGCTCATTTAAATGAGATGAAAGAGCAATGGAGTTTCAGGGAGAGAGAGAGAGAGAAATTATGTTTCTGCACTTTTATGGGATTTTCAGTAAGAAGGAAACCCGTCTAGAATAGTTTAGCCCTCTCAATCTGAGAAAAGCCCTCAAGGTGATTAGTCACTGGATGCAGGAGAAGTTGTGAATGCCCTCTGTGTAAACTCAAGGGTCACGGAGATATAGGTATGCTTTAGGGGATGGAATATGATTAGACTATAACCTGTCTCTGATTATTGTGGTCTGAGAAACATAGAGGTATGTGAGCCTAGGGATATTATTCGCTATCCCAATGTCCAATGATTGCACACAGAGGTGTGGTTTCCCAATTTACATTTGCATCAATCTGTCCTTAAAATTGACATACTTTCCCCCCTCCTTAACTTTCCCTAACGTTGTGAGAACCTGTGACGGTCACATCCTTACGGAGTGTGTTTCTCCGGGTATGATTAACTAGCTTCCTTTCATCAATGGCCACCCGATCTGGCAGGACATGATAGGTCAAAGCAGTAGGGTAGAACTCCATCCACAACTCCATCTATCACTGATGAGAAAGAAAAGGGCATAAAGCTGTAGTGGGCAGTAATATTTGATATGTAATAGTAATATGTGAATATTCAGTATATTATACAGTATATACATAAAATGTGACTAAGCAATTAGTCTATTAAAATGTTTATCTGACTCCATAAAGATAATTAATATATACAAGCAAGCATTAGGCAATATTCCAAGCATATAGATCCTAAGGTGAACTTACAGGACAGTGCATGAACAAAGAGAGGCTTACTAGGCCAAAGGCCTAGAAGTCTAGGAAATGAGAAATGATCATACAACCTTCCTCCATGGACTGGATACAGGATAAGAGGGAGATAACAAAGGCTTTTAATTCAATTTCTAACATCTGAAGGGTTAACCTTGGGTGTCAAACTCATTTTAGCTCAGGGGCCACATGGAGGAAAAATCTATTCCCAAGTGGGCCGGACCGGTAAAATCATGGTATATATAACTTAAAAAAACAACAACTTCAGATTGTTTTCTTTGTTTTAATACTATCAACATAAAACATAAAGCTGGAGCCTGAGGACAGTGTGTCCAAAATAGTACAAGCACAACATCACTATTAATCATAAAACACCTCAAGTTTATTTGAAAATTCTAAAGAAAAAGAACACACAAACACACAATGCCTCAGTGATTCACAGAACTGTTTCACAGATCACAGAACTATATCAGGGTGTCATTTCTCAGGCAGAAATGTAGATACAAATAATGAAATCCTGTTCCCCAAACAAGTGCAAGAAACAGAGTCAAGAATAGGTTAAATATACAAATAAAATCAATTAAAAACAATAGCACATCAACATAAAAACATATAAACATAAAGCTGGAGCCTGAGGACAGTGTGTCTAAAAGCACAACATCACTATTAATCATAAAACACCTCAAGCTATTTGAAATTCTGAGGACAAACAACACACAAACACACAATGCCTCAGTGATTCACAGAAGTATATCACAGATCACAGAACTATATCAGGGTGTCTCATGCAGCACTTTAAGTGGGGTTGCATAGTTTATTTGACTCCTGATACCTGGCATCTTTTAGCTTTCACCAGCGCATCAATATCAGGCGTCACATCCTGAGTGGCAGCCAACTTCAGGATGTGATTCAAGTGCTTGTGCGTGAGCCTTGAGCGCAGCTTTGTTTTATTTATGCTCATTACAGAGAACTTGCTCACAAAGATATAGTGGTTCCAAACATGCACAACAGTTTTGCAGCGAGGGCTGTCAAGTTGGGGTAACCTGGCAAGAGATTCTGATAAAATGTGTCCAAGCCAGCTGCGGCAAATTTGCCCTTCAAATCCGAGTCACACTGCAAGTATATTATTTCAAGTTGGATGCTGACGGGCAGATCAGAGGGATTCACGGTTAATGGCGAACAAAAAACGTTGAAGTCTTTCTCAAGTTCAACAAAAATCTGAAAGCGTTGCTCAAACTCCCTTAACAGTCCCGTTATTTTATCTTTGAACCGCTTCATGTCTGCCACATGTTGGGTCGCGCACACTTTTTCAGACAGGGGAAGTGAGCTGCATCACCACCGGCGAAGTTGCGCTCCCACAATGACAGCTTCAACTTGAAAGAACGTATGCTGTCATAATACTGCGTGGCAACTTTGTTGCACCCTTGCAGCTGTTTGTTCAAGTTATTCAGGTGCTCTGTAACATCCACCATAAATGCAAGGTCCTGCATCCATTCTGCGGAATGAAATTCTAACACTGGTTTGCCCTTTTCTTCCATGAACTGTTCAATTTCTTCTCGTAAATCAAAGAAACGCCTCAGCACAGCACCTCGGCTTAACCATCTTACCTCAGTGTGGTATGGCAGGCCATAGATGTGGTCTTTCTCTCTGAGAAGGCTGTCAAACTGACGTTGATTCAGGCTTCTGGATCGGATGAAATTAACAGTTTGGATAATATTATAATAATAATAATAATATAATTATAATATAATAATATAATAATAAAAATAATAACCACCTTCATGACGTTATCCATCTTTAATGACTTGCAACACAAAGCCTCCTGGTGCAAAAATACAGTGAAAAGTCCAAAATCACGTCCTCCATTTGCAGATTGCACTTTCTCTCTGAACTGTGTCACAACGCCTGCTTTTTTTCCCCGATCATTGAGGGCGCACCATCTGTAGCCAGGCTGACAGCGCGGACCAGTCCACTCCGACCCTGTCCAGCGCGCTGACGAGTGCAGTGAAAATATCAGCTGCTGTCGTTGTATCTGTCATCGGCACCAACTCCACGAACTCCTCGGTGACGGTCAATGTGTCATCAACTCTGCGGATGAAAATGGCCAGTTGTGCAACATCTGTAATGTCCGTGGCTTTCATCAATTGCAACCGAAAAACGCAATAAATTACTTTACTTTTTGCTTCAACTGGCTGTCCAAATCCACTGAAAGATCGGAAATCCTGTCTACAACTGTGTTTATTGTCAGGCTGATATTTGCAAAGCCTGGTGCTTTTCAGGGCACACAATCTCCGCTGCCTTCATCATGCATGTTTTTACAAATTCACCCTCACTAAATGGTTTTGAAGCCACTGCGATTTCATTAGCAATGAGGTAGCTAGCTTTCACTGCAGCGTCACTGATGTCTCGGCTGTGAGTAAACACAGACTGCTGTTTCTTCAGACCCGCCAACAGTTAATTCACCTTCTCTCTTCTCCGCTGTCCTTGAAAGTTGTCATATTTGTCGGCATGAAGACTCACATAGTGGCGACGAAGGTTATATTCTTTCAGCACTGCAACATGCTGTGAACACACCAAACATACAGCTTTCCCATTCAATTCCGTGAATAAATAGAAGGATGACAATTTTTCTTGGAACACTGCACTCTGCGTCCACTTTTCTCTTTTTTGACAGAGACATATTGGGGCAATGAGGGTGCCAAAGCACATAATGTTAAAAGTAGAAGCCGTAATAAATATCGCGGGCAAAACAAAGTAGCTCATCCGGACTGGCTGCACTTGCTTGACCTATTTGCTCTGCCCCGGTATAAACAGTTTGCTTGCTTAACACAATTGCTATTGCGCCATCCAGTGGACACAATTGGAACAGCAGTTTCTTTTATTGAAAAATTGCAGCTAATTTTTATACTTTACAAAATCATCTCAGCGGGCCGGATTAAACCTGTTTGCGGGCCTGATCCGGCCCAGCGGGCCGGACGTTTGACACCCCTGGGTTAACCTTTCAACCCACCAAAACCAACCACCATTGACCAATCAAATGATCCCGAGTGGCGCAGTGGTCTCAAGGCACTGCATCGCAGTACTAGCTGTGCCACTAGAGATCCTGGTTCGAGTCCAGGCTCTGTCACAGCCGGCCACGACCGGGAGACCCATGGGCGGCGCACAATTGGTCCAGCGTCGTCCCAAGGTAAGGGGAGGGTTTGGCCGGCAGGGATGTGGGTTTGTTTCCCACGGGGGGCCAGTATGAAAAAAAACGAAAAAAACATGTATGCACTCACTAACTGTAAGTCGCTCTGGATAAGAGCGTCTGCTAAATAACTAAAAATGTAAATGTAAGTTGACAGTAACCTAAACACTCCCAGGCCCAATCTCCACACAATGTCACAGCATCTAAAGGCTTGTGTGGGGGATGAGACCAATGTAAATCAGACAGAATTTCTAAGAGGACCATAAAACCTTTTGCATATAGTAATTCAGAGTTCACCCTATACAGAGACAAGTAACCACAGAGATCATACATACATATAGTTAGCATCAGAGTTATCCTCAGTGAACAAGTTTCAGATAGATACCAAACATGGATACTATAGCATTATTCTATCAGTCCTCTGCATACTGTTACAGAGATACATTTTGTCCCCTTAGAGGGGGAAGGGCTGACTAGTCCTTGGGCATTGTCCTTTGTTCCTGGACCATTTGCCATGCAGCTCCAGGTGACAGAACGCATAAATTAGGGCCGAGCCATGCGAAGCCAGAGAAGAGTTTTGGAACTCAGGATAAGGATTGCCTGTCATTTTACAGCTGTCAGGGTGGATATAATCTCTTGTGGACGGACTACGATGACTAACGGCGACAGTAGTCCCGGTGCTTTGGTTTTCTGTCGCTGGTTATTTGGCAGTATCAGGATTGGGTGCTTAAATTGGGGCAGGGATTTCAAGCAATGATTTCAAGTGGAAATTTTTTTTGAAAAGGTGGAGCCTTTAGCTGAGAGTTTCCGTTTAAGGGAGTGGAGACTTCTCTGGTTTTATAATATCCGTTCTCATACATCTCACCCCAGAACCTAATCGAGCATCTGATGCAATTATGCAAGATTTGAGGTCTGGGTTTCCGAGATTAGGGTGGGTGTAGGTGATCAATAGCACACAGCAGCAACATCGCGTAGCCCAAGGTTGTGTGTTGTTAATGACCATGAAGCATTAGTAAAACATGAAGGCTCTACGTCAGTACGTCTCAAGGGTAGACCCGCTGCTAGAGGAAATTATGCAAATGGTCTGTTTTCAGAATGACACATTGTTATTGTATGTTAATACATCTGAGATCAAATGCATTGTATTGGCACCACTGTGACAGATTCATTTTTCTTCTTCAAGATCATGAACATGGCGAGAGAATGTGAGAAATGCTAATCGTACACAATGTTTCAACACTGAATGTTAAGTCGGCAGAGCCAAGTTCCCAAATTTTTGAAGTGATAATAAAGTGACATCTTTTTTTAATCCTCATTAATCCAAAACGAAGGCTCCTCTTGGATAAAAATAAGGAAGAACATTTTTTTTTTGAAAATGCTCTGATTAGAAAATCAATCAGTGATTCGTGACTCTAAAAAGGGAAATGTTATCTTTTTATATTTTGCAGACGATGAAGGGCCAGACCCCCCGGAGCAGTTCACTGCCATCAAGCTGTCAGACTCTAGGTGTGTATGAAAGGAGTAAATATCACCTATGCACATTTTATGTTGACTTCCTCTCTCCAAATCTGAATGGGAAGTGTCCCCTGGTGAGTTATAATAGACTTCGGAAGAACAATTACAGTCTCTGCAGGTTTACAATTTTATAAATACAAAATTGGATTTAAATTAGAACATTGTTGTTCAAATGGTCTTTATCTTTAAATAGTCTTTGGAAAAGTTTTTAGAGACTCAAATCAACCTGCCAGTATCCAGGAATGAATTTTGTTCTCCTGTGTTTTTCCCCCAGGGTAGCTCTGAAGTCTGGCTATGGGAAGTATCTAGGGATCACCTCGGAGGGGGTCGTGGTGGGGCGTTCCGACGCCATCGGCTCCCGGGAACAGTGGGAGCCTGTTTTCCAGGACGTGAGTGAAGCAACTGTCAATAAAAAAAAACTTCAAAGTCAATGCATACAAAAACTGTGACATAATGCCATATCATAGAACTTGTTGCATAGTAACCCTAGATATAGATAGGCCTTGTTTTCCTCACAGCTTGTTGCTTTGTTGATGCGTATTGGAGAGAAAGCTTGACGCTCTCTGCATATAATTGAGCTTTTACCTCGCGAATGGAGTATCAGCATGAGGTGAAACTCATCTGTCAACTAATCTCTTCATTTCATTTCTGTTTGTTTTCCATTTTTTTAAACTAATTTCTAACTTTCTCTTTCCGCTGTTCCAGGGCAAAATGGCTCTCATGGCAGCAAATAGCTGTTTCATCTCCTACAGTGAAAGTGGGGACATTGAGGCTAAGAGCAAGTTGGCGGGGGACGACGAGATGGTTAAGGTGATGTATATATTTCACAAGGTCGCTCCATAATCCCCCCCCCATCTATACTATAGAAATGACATCCCCATGGGGGAGTCTGAAGTTGGTGACGGAAAGAAAAAACAAAATGTCTCTGAACATTAGGGTGGCAGGATATTGCTATTCAACTTGCAACTGTTTTGTGTTTTCCCCTCTCTCTCTCTCGCCCTCTCTCCTTCTGTCTCTCTATGATGATGAACAGATCCGGTCATGCGCGGAGAGGGAGGTCAAGCGGAACGACGACATTGCAGACGAGGACAGGGGCAACGTGAAGAACTGCGAGCTCAACTACGTGTATGTACTGTCTGTCTACCTACGTCACACTCACAGTGGCTGCAACATTTGCAGCGGTAATCATACAAGGTGGGGATTCCATGCCCTCTAGTCTAGAGAGGTTGTAACCCTTGTTGTATGGCTCATCTTGTCCAAATGAACATAAGAAATGGTAAAGGAAAATTCCACCCTAAAACTATCTTTAGTATTTGTTTCATTAGTCCATTGTTGATATAGTCCCAAAATGTTTTGCATGTCAGCAATCAAGTTTTAAGATGTGTAACTTTCAAAATCAGAAATACAGCCAGTATGATTCATTTTGCATCACTGGCTGCATATCTGTATTTTGAAAGTTATATATCTTAAACGTGATTGTTTTTTTGGGACTATATCAACAATGGACTAATGAAACAAATACCAAAAGATAGTTTTGGGGTGGAATTTTCCTTTAAACTTCACCTACCAGTTCTCACAGTGGGGGGGTGAAGCATTTTATGTAGAAAAGACAGCGAGGAAGGTGGAGGGGTTGAACACTGACCTTCTGTAGACAGACAGTGATTTCCCTCCGTTTTCACCCGACAACCTTCCGCTCTGGTGAGATTTTGACAACTAAATCACAGGCCCTGATGCGTGAGGAGCAGGTGCCACCTCATCAATCCCGCTCCCTTAAAAGGCCGATTGATGGGCCAACGCTACGGGGATGGAAACGGGAATGAGAACGGAACGCCGCTGCCGCTTTTACGGCCTGCGGCGGCCCATTAAGTTCTGAGGGCTAAGCGTGAACAAGGCTGTCATTGTGTTCCATTTCTCCTCTTCCACCCTCAACTTCGTGTTCAATTTTTTATCTTCCCCTGTTCTCGCCATAGTTTTTTATTGTAGAGGAGGAAAACACAGGGGAAATGGACTCATCATGTTGACATGAAGATAATGGCTGCCCTTGAGCCCGTCATCGTGATGTAGTGCTTAGCATCCCCGAGCGTGTTGCATGAACAGAGCGCTGCCCGTGAATCATAAACCACTGTAACCACTGCTAGAGGGACTAAATGTCGTTAAAGCGCCTGGTAAAAACCAATGCGTTTGTTTGCGGCCCCATTGCACTCTGTATGTATCTACTATCAGGATTGTTTACTTCAATGGAAATGGCACGGTACTAACGAGTGTAAGTCGCTTCTATACACGTTTGCATTCACATTTGTCATTGATAATGTAGTCAGGTTTATGCCCCAGAGAGTGCAATATTATTTATATTCCGGACTCTGACATTGCTCGTTCTAATATTTCGTAATTCCTTTATTTTTATTTTGGGGATTTGTGTGTATTGTTAGGTATGACTGCACTGTTGGAGCTAGGAACATAAGCATTTCACTACACCCGCGATAACATATGCAAAATATGTGTACGCGACCAATAAAATTGATTAGATTTTTGTTCAGTGTCGTTATTCTTTGTGTTTGATAGTGGTGTGTGACTGGTCCTTCCATGTCTTATCATGAGGCTTTGTATGATGACTTTGTGTGTTTGTTTGTTTGTGTGTGTAATAAGTCTCACTGAACACAGATTTCTGATATTACAGAAAGAAGTTCCAGAGTTTCCAGGACAGGCGGCTGAGGCTGAACGAGGAGGACAGCACCACACTGAAGATGGCCCGGAAAGACGGGAAGTTCCACGAAGAGCTGTTAGACAGGTAGGGGAAAAACATCTCATAAAGAGGCAAATCCTAAACTTCTACTTAAGTCTAATTTTCATTCAGTCTCCCATTGACATCAATGCATGACTAAGTGAAAATTTGATTTCAGTGGAGGTAGCTTCCCCAAAGGAAACAACCACACACAAACTGGTTTTAATAATCAACAAATCCAAACATCCTTTCCAAGAAATCACTCTGGAACTGGTCCAAATGACTGTTGACATGACTCCTACTGATGGCCATTTAATAGCAGGAGTTGGTCAGATAATTGGTCAAACTGCCAACACACTCGAAACCTATTTGCACAAACCTGTTTCAATTCAACATGTTGCGACAAGCTGACTTGTCACGTGATAGCTATTTACATTGTCTGGTGGATAGTGGTGATGTAAGGACTGAAAATAACCACTCGTGCCTTTTTTTGTTTGTCCACAGGAGAGCCAAGATGAAAGCAGACCGATACTGCAAGTGAAGATACAAGAGTTTATGGATTGTCCACTCGTCTTTGAATTTCTTATGTTAAAATCAAAAAGTATTTCCTTTTTATTCGTTTGGTTGTTTGACTGGCATTGATGAATCTGTTTGATTGTTTGACTGGCATTGATGAATATGTTTGATTGTTTGACTGGCATTGATGAATTTGTTTTGATGTAACTTTTTATCATGAATAAATTGTATTTGTTTAAGAGAGAGTAAATTGTGGGATTATTGTGTAATTTCAATCCCTAAACCCCTTCCCTAGCTGGCTGCTCAGAAGACGGAGTAGCTTGTTTCACTGGGTTTCCCTAGGCGTCATCTCTCAGATAATAAACTGGATTGTATTCGAGAGATTACCCAGTGACCCATTTTCCTGTAAATCATTGCCAACATGCCTACTACCACTATCTTTGTTTTGCCCTAAAAAACTGCAGATCAGTAGATCTGTCAGATGTTGGGACAGTCCATTGATGTTTGTTTATTAGGAAATACTGTAGGGAAGAGTGGGGTAAGTTGAGCCATTTTTTGCTTTCAGCATCACTCTGTCAAGGGAAATATAGTATTAATTCTAACAAAGACATCTACATATATTTCAGGATGTTGTGTATCCCTGGAAATAATCAGAATGAATGTAAACATTACAGTTTTGAAAACATAGCTTGTCCAGAAAAAGTGGTGTCTTGACAACTTACCCCGGGTACATTGGGGGAAAAAGTATTTAGTCAGCCACCAATTGTGCAAGTTCTCCCACTTAAAAGGATGAGAGAGGCCTGTAATTTTCATCATAGGTACACACAACTATGACAGACAAATGAGGAATACAAATCCAGAAAATCACATTGTAGGATTTTATGAATTTATTTGCAAATTATGGGGGAAAATAAGTATTTGGTCAATAACAAAAGTTTCTCAATACTTTGTTATATACCCTTTGTTGGCAATGACACAGGTCAAACGTTTTCTGTTAGTCTTCACAAGGTTTTCACACACTCACAATTCAACACAATCACAATTGCTTTTTTGTCTTTTAATCATATTAAGCATATTTTAACACAGGCTTAACACCTAACAAACACTTGGTACTTTTAACATAGGCTAGGCCCTGTTGTTACCTCATATCCCAGGAATAATGCCTTGCATTACACCTGGGAAGAAAACATACTTCAATTTTCTCAACTTATCCCAACATTTTGACTATATTAGCCCACACAGCTACAAGGATGCACTTTAATGCTAGTTTTATGGCCTCATATTGAAGCTTATAGAGGCACAAACTGATGTATAGAACAATCTTACAATAATTTACTTTGGTTTTGATACAAGCGTCATGAAACCTCAACACAAATTAATTTAACTTGTTGAAAATCTGTTTTTTGGACCTAACTTGCTTACTACTTTTTCCATGCGGTTTCTTTCCTCACATACTATTTATTTTGTATTCGGTTTCCTAGAAACAACGGTTGCTCAGTTTACCCCTGGCTCAATTTACCACACTCTCCACTACAGCTTCAAGGTGTGAATATGGCAAAGCTCCTCAGTTTTAAACTATTTTTAACAGCCTTTGATGACAAGCGAATTTGCTTTAAAAAGTAATTTGTCACACACAACCCCTTTCAGTTGTTTTATGAGTAACCTGTGCCGAACTTTAACTACAATAAGCCCATTCTATTGCTCTTTACTGCCAGTCATGTCATGTGCTTGTTTTCACTTCAGTATAACAATCAGGAATGTACCAGTATCAGGGATGGGAGGACATATTTATATATTTTCACATCAGTAGAAGCCTATTTATACACTTAACCATTTTTATGTGTAATAAGCGACATAAACAAAACAAATAATGTATCTGAATCAGAGAAAAATTAATGTATAAAATCTGTTGAAGCCGCCTGCCCATAGTGTAATGGTACGCTCCTCTCAAATCACGAGGAAAGCATGCACTTCCGTATTTTGAAGCGGACCAAAAGTTAGAAGAAGCTTCACACACAAACAACGGGGCACAAGATGAATTGGTTGTGTTCTCTTCTCTTGGTGTCCTTATCTGCAGTATCGGCACAGTTTGTGCCACCGGTAAGTGCATCCAAATACTGACTATTCTGTCATCAAAATATTAGTTAGCCTGAGTGCTAGCTAGAAAGTGTGTCTTCACCTGAACAAAGCTTTGCTTTCTTTCGCCCTCTAACAGTATACCGAAGAATGTCAGACGGGCATGTACCCTCCCAAAGGTCCAACGTAAGTATTGCCATTAGTTAGTCACAGTGTGCTTGCTAGTTGTCCAAGGTGCTGTCAAATGTCCAACTAAACAACTTGCATAAGTTTTGTAACACCTGGCACAAGCTCCTAGCTCATGCATGAGGCGGCACACCTTATGCAAGGTAAACAGGAAGTGTTTGTATTGTGTATAACCAGGTGCATAATGTCATTAGCTACCTGCCTCTGTCCATTGTAATTGCACTGGGGCAACTATGACTACTTTAGTGACTAATGTGAATGAGTCTCACATGACAATATTATGCAATACCACTTTCAGGGGATAGTAAAGTGACCTCAATGTCATTATGCATCAATCTAAAATGTCTCATGTCACGGTTTTGATCAGATTCAAAGGGTCCGTCACCTGGTACACAATAGACCTGGATTTGCCCCCCAGCGAAAGATGGAAGCTAATCATCACTGACAAAAAAGCTGAGGTGAGAGTATTACATGTCTTGTTCATATCAATTTCAATTACGTAAATGTATTTACTATAGGATCAATACTTGTACTGTTTTCTTATTCACTATTTGTCTGGTTTTCTTCAGTTGGTCAGCATGATCCAGGCTATCAGGGATTTGGCCAACGCTTTCGTTCCTAGTGGGAAACTAATAGATTTGGTCGACAAGGACTTGGTGAGAGCGTTTGATCATTTCACTGGAAAACTCTATTACACCTCGTCTCATAAAATCATTTCAATTATTGTTTAATTTGATCATGTAACTGTTTCTCCATGACTAATGGTTTTGTGTGTTCTGCAGCCTTTGATAGTGAGTACCCCTTCCCTACCCATTCAACGAGGAAATAAAAGGAATTGCGACTGCCTCGGTGTTCCCCTTGGTAATATACAGTAACCCACAATTGCCTAATTTCAACCCATGACCGTAACTTCACTATCATTCGGTCTCTAGTTTCTGTCTCACCTCCCTCCTATTCTGATTGTATTATACATGTTTCATTCCAGGCGAGGTTGTCCTCTTCAACATCTTCTATGAGGTCTTCACGGTGTGCACTTCTCTAGTGGCAGAGGACTCAAATGGTAAGTAACTCATGTTATGTTATGACACATTTGAATCAATACTTTAGTTATGCAGCAAGTACATGTCATCATAGTAGGACGTGATGCTTGAAATTCTCATGTACACACAGCATTTTGGTTTCTCCTTGCATTGTCATAGGTAACCTTATCCATGGGCGGAATATGGACTTTGGACTATTCATGGGGTAAGAATGTCACTGCTACGGTTTAGTGACAAAAGAAGGCATATCAAGGGTCCTACCACACATTGTTTTGTGCTCCATTGTGTTAATAGGACACTGTAGCTATTACAAACCCAAATCACTAGTCAGTCACTGATTTATATAATGTGGTTATATAATGTGGTTTGCATTTGTTATTTGGATGAACAATACCTTCTAACCAATGTGATTTGTTTTTCACTGGTTTTCTGTCAACTTTTTTTTCCCAGTTGCTACACCGTTTTATTCTTTACTGAAAAGAATCCCCTTATATTGTTTCTTTCTCTACCAGGTGGGACATGAAGAACAGGTCCTGGCTGATAACAGAGAAACTCAAGCCTCTGGTGGTCAACATCGACTTCCAGAGAGGCAACAAGACGGTCTTCAAGTCCACTAACTTCGCCGGCTATGTGGGCATGCTGACTGGCATCAAGCCGGTGAGTTCCAGTCTGCTCCGGGCTGCATTCAGCAGGCACAAATGGAAGAAAGCAACATTTTCAAATGGGAACATTGTCAGAAATCCCTTTTCATGCCTTTAGAACGTGACCCTGAAGTGGTGTCTTTTTAGCCAATGATGACAGAAAAATAAATGGCTTTCTTACATCTGTTTTAATATCATGGTAGTTGTGAAACAGTGTAATGTTTGACACTTTTTTTTACATTTCTCATTTTCTTTGAAGCATGTTTTCACTCTGACCATGAATGAGCGCTTCAGCCTTGATGGAGGATACATCGGTGAGCTATAAAACTCTCCCGGTCTCTCAATCAGTACATTATAGACCTGTGATGAATGCGGAGCGGGGAATGTTAAGTGTGTCTGTCCTTTCTCAGGGATCGTGGAGTGGATCCTGGGGAATAGAGATGGGATGTGGATGAGTTTCCTCACTCGCTCAGTCTTAGAGAATGCTACCAGGTATCTTTCCACTTTCATGGAAGTATCAAATTACAATATCATGTCAACCGTATTTATATGTATATGTTTTGTTATTGAAGGTAATAATACCCATTCTTATTCTTGCTTTAATATGATGGCAATACTTAGTGGAATCAGAGATAAGGGCTGTATTATGGAGGAAAACCTGAGTACATTCAAGACCAGCATTTTGAAATGGACATTTCTTTGGTCTCACAAACACACCCTCTCTTTAACCCTGTGTGTATGCAGCTACGAGGAGGCTAAGCACCTTCTGGCCCAGACCAAGCTGCTGGCCCCGGCCTACTTCATCCTGGGAGGGAACCAGACGGGCCAGGGCTGTGTCATCACCCGCTCCAGAGTCCTCAGCATCGACATCTGGGAGTGAGTGGCTAAAAACACTATATTACTATCCAATTTCAACTACTGAAATTGTCTATAAACACACTACTAGTGAAGCAGGGGTCTCTAACTTGTCATGGAGAAACACTGGATGCAGGCTTTGTTCCAGCCCAGCACTAGCATGTTTGATTTGAAAAGGTCTTGGGGGTGGGAACAAAAGACGGCACACCATTCTATTCCAAAATACCACATTTATGCTGTTGGAAATCCTTGAGTCCAAATTTCAACTAATGAAAGTAGATAATGATGCCCAAGATCACCTTGCATCACAATAGTCATACAAATCATATTGTTAAACACTGGGTTTGTAAAACATTCAGGGATGTGATCAAGACTACAAAAGCAGGGAAATCTGTCTAGCCGATAGGTTCGTTTCTATTACATAAGGATACATGTAGATATTCCTGATTTAAACAGGAAGCATCAAATTCCTAAACATTGTACTCCTGTGTTTGTTGTGAAGGATTGATCTGAAGCTGGGCCGCTGGTACGTTCTGGAGACCAACTACGATCACTGGAATGAGCCTCTGTTCTTGGACAACCGCAGGACTCCAGCCATGAAGTGTATGAACCAGACCATGCAGGCAGTGAGTACTGAGTACTACAACCATAGATAAGCCATAGATGCATAGGTGGGCAGACTACCAACCATTCCATGGCTGAACAAAAAGTCAACTCTATAATTTGGCTCTGCTCCTTACATTATATTTCTGGATGTTTGTTTTAATTTCCTGTACAAGAGGAAATCGGACTCAGTCAAGAAAGTATCTTTGTGCTAAACAAAGTGCTAAGATTCTTTTCCCCTTTCCTTTCTCCTCAGAACATCTCACTGAAGACCGTGTACGACGTGCTGTCGACAAAACCAGTCTTGAACAAGGTGAGCCCTTATTTACTGTTTTATCATTAATCAACCATATCGCAATGAACCATTCAAAGTATTTCTATCGATTCAATAAAAAGTGTAATGCATAAGTCCGGAGTGACATTGACTTCTTCTCGTCATTGCAGTTGACCACATACACCACGTTGATGGACGTGAACAAGGGAAAACTGGAATCCTACATCCGTGACTGCCCCAACCCCTGTATGCCCTGGTGAAGCCTCCAACACAGACCTCAGATCAGTTTCTAAATGATCTATTGCACAGAACGGTGGTGGCTTCAACTGATTCAGAAACACAACTGGAGAATCATGTTGTACATATTTCAAGTCTTTGCACTGTAACTAACTGCTCTGATCCAAATATTGCCTCAACCTCAATTGCTTAACCTGTAACACTCGTATCCGTATACAGGGTAAAAATGGCAGATTTGGGCACTAATAAGCCCCTAAATTGGAACATAGTGGCTGTACAGTAACATGCTATACATGACGTCAGAGCTCTGGTTCTCCGCTTCACAGCTCTGTATGAGTTTTGACTGACAGCCATTCTGAACTTGAGCACCACACTAAAAGAAGTTGCCTAATTACCGGAAGGGCTGGGGGCAACCTTTGTAAAAAAATTAAAGAAGAAAAAAAGGGAAATGTTGGAAATTTAAAATGACTATGCATTTTGAAAGATGAGACGTTGAGGATTATAATAAATACCGCTTTGATGTCATATAAGCAAGCCAAACACCTGAGAGTCCAAATGTGCACTTCACATTTCCAAATCATAAATCTCATGTCTATACAGTGTCAACGTTTATGATCACTATGCTTGATGTAGTTACAAGATGACATATCATACCCTTGGTTGGTCTGAACAGAATGAGCCCATTTGTTTATTGAAGAAAATTCACTGCACCTGAATGCACTCAAGACTCCTTTCTATGCGCACCAAAATTACGATCTGTTTCTCTGAATTGCCTTGAAAGCCTAACTAAGATCGTATTAACTTAGCTAGTCATGTGGGCAATAGAACAAGCATTAAAATCATGCCCACCTGACCCAGATTGCAATTTATAATGGACAGTTTTTGGATTGCATAAACAGTAATTGTGTGATGGCGGGGATACAGGGTTGCGTTCCAAACGAAACAAGTGTGCTCTAGTTCCTCAACGGCACAGCTAGGAGAGCTAAAAAAGTGTCTTATAGTTGCAGACAGTCATAAGTGCATTGACATTTCTTAGGAACTGTCCATGCTTTGGAGGTGGGTGGACCGAGACACCAGGTAGTCCTCACTCAAACCCTTGTAAAAATGGTCTTATGTTGCACATACCCCACATTTTCCAGGAATATCCGGATTTTTATTTATTTTTAGATTTCATTATCAAATGTACTCAAAGTACACTAAATGGCTAAAATGCAAATAAAAATGTGTAAAGTTTGGATTCAGTTGTCAGGTGAACGGTTGTGTACTCCTTGGTCTAATAATTTCCCCATTATATCCATACTGTTCCCTTTCAATTGCTTCCATGGTCATGCATATGCTATCCATATAGGCTAATTCCCACAAGTGTAAAGGGTTAACAAATGGCACCTCAATTTTTGTATGCTGTTCACTGCTTTGTTACAAATTAACAAAACACAATTATATTAGCCCATCATTATTTCTATCGTCGATAAGAGCCTACACGTTCTACCGCGGTAGGGATGATAAGGGAGCGTAAATGTAATGAGTGCTTGGTGAGGAAACGCCTCCGTTCACCTATTCTATATGGCGACCGCTTTTCGATTTACGGGTCACAGAGAAGAGGACATAAGGAGTTAAGAAGAGGACAGATTTTTACCCAATTGAGAAAGTGCCCAGGACACGTGTTAGCGCCAGGTATAAACTGGGCACATGAAAACATTGATCAATCAGTTCATAGTTCCAATTTTTTTTGCATTCAAGTAATCTGATTATGGGTCTTTTATGTCTACAGACTTCCAGTAAACTACACTAGTTAAAGACAAGCCACCGCTTTGAAAAGTTCCATCATTTTATTCTTTAAAACTACATAGTGGTTAACATCTTTAATTACATGGAAATCATGGGAAACTGCCCCGAGAAACAAAAGCAAAACAAAAAGAGATATCAACATGCCTACAAAAGGTAAAACTAAGATTTGGAAGGGAAAAGGTAACATTAAAATAGTGCAGTAAAGATGACCAACAGCCCCATGACATGAGAAGGAAAAGATGTTAGGTGCCAATGTAGTCTTTACAGCCAAAGGTGATGCAACGCCTCACCAGCAGCCTGAATCTAGTTTGAAGTCGTACTTGTAGTTCTTTAGCGTTGTAGTTCTTAAGAGTTCAAAGGGTCAATTGCTTGAAAAGCATGGGCGCTAGCGAGAGAATAAGGCAAGGCCAAGAACACAAACAAATAAAACAATTCAACATGACAAAACCGATTTCAAACTGATCCCATATCTGGAAAAAACAGAACTAAGGCGATTTTCAACAAGTTTGCTAGACTAGAGGATTCAAACGAGGCTTGTTAAACTTTATACGTAACACAGCAGCATAGAGCGAGAGAGAGACCCCACCCTAAAACCCCAAATCAGCAACAAATCATAGAACACATTCAGGAATCAGGGGCCATATGTATCAAGCGTCTCAGAGCAGGAGTGCTGATCCAGGATCAGGTCCAGCTTGTCCATACAATCAATATGTATTATGATCTAAAAGCCCAAACTGACCTTAGATCTTCAGCACTCCTACTCTGATGAGCTTAATAGATACAGCCTCAGGAGTTAAAATAAACAAAACCGTATTGGTTACATTACAGTTATAGTTGTTTTAACCATTGTAGTTGTTTTGAACTGTTTCGAGCGCAGCTTAGTCACTGGCACGTCCTGACATTTCTCGCCAACCCTTGCTACCGTCCAATAATCAAATCATTAAGTACCAATAGGAGTCTGAACATCTTTAGGGTTATTCTGTAGTGGTCAATGAGACGGTGGTCATTCGACAACGTTTGTACAAGACAGTCTCTTCATGCACTTTGTGCACCTATCGTTTCTGTAAGAAAGATGGAGAAAAAAGTAGTAGAAGGATTCTATCTTTCTAGAGATATCGCAAACACAGCAGATAGATACAATAGTATAAAGTATAAATAGTCATTCATAACATAGTATATAGGCAACATTTACTTGTCTACATGACAGAATAATATCAGTTCTGCAACATACATTTATTTACCTGGACATTCTGTGAAGAAGTTGCGCTCTACCGGTTTCATGAAACAATTTTGAATTGAAAACTGTGCCAGACAGTGCATCATTTCACTAGGTACTTGTCTGTACCTACCTGGTTCTTTGAGTGTGTGTCCATTTCCCACTAGTCCAGCCAGTGTGTCAGTGTTCCCACTGAGGATCTCAGCAGACAGATTATTATTCTGCTGTTCCTCGACTATCCTCTTCTGGAGCGCCTCCTGTTCATCACACAGAGAACATTATTAGATTTCATAAGACCAATGATCAGACAGTTTGTAAGAAGAGGAAAAGGGAAGTGGACGTATCGACAACAGGGGAAATGGAGTCATTCTGGCTAGTCCCACCTCACATATGACACTGAGCTGCATGGGTAAGTCCTCCACTTTGACAAAATCTTCCTCGTCTGACTTCTGGCTCGTGTTTCCTGATCCCACCTCCTGCATGAATTAAAATTAAAGCGTTAGAGTATATAAATCATAAAGAATTAAAAAGGTATAAATCATAAAGAATTAAAAGGGTATAAAGCATAAATAATTAAAAGGGTATAAATCATAAAGATTTAAAGGGTATAAATCATGAAGAGCATTTGGAGAAGTAATAAAGACATTGGAATACATAAAATAAAAAAAATCTGATTACAGACTTGAATCCAATACAATTTTTGTAGCAAAAAAAAAAAGAGGGAAAAAAAGGACCATAGGTCGGTGTAGTGGTCTTACGTCTATGTTGATCATGACGGGTGACTCTGTGTCGGGGCTGCTGCTGCTGCTGTTTGAGCCCTGGGAGTGGGAGCCCTCCTGGTTGTTGGTGGTTGCTGAGGCCGTACCTCCCTGGCTCTCCCCCTCTGGCCTCCCGCGCTCCACACCCTCCGCCTCACGCTCTTCCTCTGGGGAGTCCACCACCTCGATGGACTCGGACTTACTGCTCTTGACTGGGGGGGATAATCAAGCAGGAAAGTTTAGGACAGACAGGCGAAGGTGAGGAAAAAAGGAGGGTGGGAGAGACATACAGTGGGGGAAAAAAGTATTTAGTCAGCCACCAATTGTGCAAGTTCTCCCACTTAAAAATATGAGAGAGGCCTGTAATTTTCATCATAGGTACACGTCAACTATGACAGACAAATTGAGAAGAAAAAAATCCAGAAAATCACATTGTAGGATTTTTTAATGAATTTATTTGCAAATTATGGTGGAAAATAAGTATTTGGTCACCTACAAACAAGCAAGATTTCTGGCTCTCACAGACCTGTAACTTCTTCTTTAAGAGGCTCCTCTGTCCTCCACTCGTTACCTGTATTAATGGCACCTGTTTGAACTTGTTATCAGTATAAAAGACACCTGTCCACAAACTCAAACAGTCACACTCCATACTCCACTATGGCCAAGACCAAAGAGCTGTCAAAGGACACCAGAAACAAAATTGTAGACCTGCACCAGGCTGGGAAGACTGAATCTGCAATAGGTAAGCAGCTTGGTTTGAAGAAATCAACTGTGGGAGCAATTATTAGGAAATGGAAGACATACAAGACCACTAATAATCTCCCTCGATCTGGGGCTCCACGCAAGATCTCACCCCGTGGGGTCAAAATGATCACAAGAACGGTGAGCAAAAATCCCAGAACCACACGGGGGGACCTAGTTAATGACCTGCAGAGAGCTGGGACCAAAGTAAAAAAGCCTACCATCAGTAACACACTACGCCGCCAGGGACTCAAATCCTGCAGTGCAAGACGTGTCCCCCTGCTTAAGCCAGTACATGTCCAGGCCCGTCTGAAGTTTGCTAGAGTTCATTTGGATGATCCAGAAGAGGATTGGGAGAATGTCATATGGTCAGATGAAACCAAAAATAGAACCTTTTGGTAAAAACTCAACTCGTCATGTTTGGAGGACAAAGAACGCTGAGTTGCATCCAAAGAACACCATACCTACTGTGAAGCATGGGGGTGGAAACATCATGCTAGGGACCAGGACGACTGATCCGTGTAAAGGAAAGAATGAATGGGGCCATGTATCGTGAGATTTTGAGTGAAAACCTCCTTCCATCAGCAAGGGCATTGAAGATGAAACGTGGCTGGGTCTTTCAGCATGACAATGATCCCAAACACACTGCCCGGGCAACGAAGGAGTGCCTTCGTAAGAAGCATTTCAAGGGCCTGGAGTGGCCTAGCCAGTCTCCAGATCTCAACCCCATAGAAAATCTTTGGAGGGAGTTGAAAGTCTGTGTTGCCCAGCGACAGCCCCAAAACATCACTGCTCTAGAGGAGATCTGCATGGAGGAATGGGCCAAAATACCAGCAACAGTGTGAAAACCTTGTGAAGACTTACAGAAAACGTTTGACCTGTGTCATTGCCAACAAAGGGTATATAACAAAGTATTGAGAAACTTTTGTTATTGACCAAATACTTATTTTCCACCATAATTTGCAAATACATTCATTAAAAATCCTACAATGTGATTTTCAGGATTTTTTTCCCTCATTTTGTCTGTCATAGTTGACGTGTACCTATGATGAAAATTACAGGCCTCTCATCTTTTGTGGGAGAACTTGCACAATTGGTGGCTGACTAAATACTTTTTTTCCCCACTGTAAAGGATAGGAAAGCGGGGGGAAATGGGGTTAATTGAGAATCAGAGGGGCTGAAAACACAAAGACATCCATCAGACCAAACACTGCTATAATGAAAACACCCGACAGCCATTTATCAAAATGTGGACAATGTACACAGCAAAAAGGTAGACGTAAAGAAAAACGGGCACTATTTTGGCTGGCTAAAAGCTAAGAGACAGTGAACGTTCTTACCATCGTTACTCTCAGAGCTTTCTTGGTCCGACTTTGTCTCTCGGTTTCCATTTGACGGGGCTTCATTTGCTCCCTGAAATACAGGAGAAGATGGTAACTAGACAGTCTAATGGAAGTGTGTGTACTGAGTGTGTGTTTCCTAACCCGTTGCTCTCCGCCATCATTGCTAGCCTGCAGGGAGGTCTGGACGTCCGGGGGCTCAGCTTCAAACTCCTCCATCTCCTCCACCTCGTTCTCATCCTCCCGCTGCCGTAGTTAGTCAGGGCCTGGGTCTCCGCCTTGGACAGATCTGGCCAAGAACATAAACCATGAAGGGTTAGCACTGGGAGGTAACTAGTCTAGGGTGTGGCACTCTTCATAATCCTAGTAGTAGTAGGAGTTTACTTGGTTGGAAATAGGTAGGCGGCACTTGTAAAGCCACGACAATAAAAATTCACAACAAATCCTCCATTGTTAACCTGCAGAACACTCGTTCACAAGCTTCCTCTAGTAGCTACGGTCACTAGCAAGGTTCGCTGTGGTTGAACTCACTTTACAGAGTAGCTTTTATGCTAATTGAGGCTTCTCGCATTGTAGTATTCACTCACTAATAGAGAGTGGCAGTCCCTCTCCATCCTCCTCTTCCTCCTCCTCCTCCACCTCCACCTCGGAGGCCTCGCTGCTCCTGCTGTCCTTCCTCTCTCCTCCGTGCCGCTCCCTCTCGGTCTCTTTCTGCTCTGTCTCATCTTCATCCTGTCACACAGAGGGAGATGTAAACAGTTATTTAAGACATTTACACACAGAGGGAGATGTAAACAGTTATTTAAGACATTTACACACAGAGGGAGATGTAAACAGTTATTTAAGACATTTACACACAGAGGGAGATGTAAACAGTTAAAGACATTTACACTATCCTTCCAACCTTTAGACTACACCAGGGGTGTCAAATTAGAATTTTCTTTAGACAATTTCTTGGGGTAGAACATTTACTCAATATACTTTAAAATGACTAAACCAAATTGAAACTGTGTAGAAATTATACAAATGGACCTACATTCATACAGTGTCCAGCTTGCTAATAATCACTGAAATGAAAGCTAGACAGTCAGGAGCGTAAAAAAAAACAAAAACGCTGGAATATTTTTTGCTGATTTTGACGCTGAGGAAATAACACATTCTGAGTTTGACACCCCTGGACTACACAATGTGTAGTCTAAAAAGAGACAGATCTGGCTTGAAACCACACTAGAAAAATCAGATGTTGAATGTTGATTTCTCACTTTGTCTTCATCGAGATATGCTGGGGAAAAGGCCTTCTCGACCTCCGCGACTTGTTCTCCTGAAAGTAGACAAATGTTTACCAGTCTTGAAATGGATTCCCTCATTTCATTATAGATCGAATGACACACACACACACACCCACCCTCCCCAGACTCCTTCCCTCCACCTACCTCATTATTCCTGTGTTCCTGCTTGACTTGGTTATTAGGTGGTTGTCTCCTGTTCTTGTGCCTGGCCTGGGAGTTAGCTATAGTAGCAGTACTGATGCTGTTGCTGTCCAGATCCTGCATGAGTCTGAAGAAGGCCAGCTCATTAAACAGGATCTCAGAGATCTCCACCAGCAGGTCCCCGCCACAGTCCTTTAGAGTACGTCCTGCAAACTTACTCAGAGAGTCCTGAGGGGGAGGGAGAGAAACTTAGGGCTCCATTTTGATAATAATGATAAGCTAAAACTGCACTAGATAATAGACAGAATAGGTGTTGAGAAAATCGAAAAAGCTGCACACTGATACTATTTTTTATATTTTTATTTTTTTTATGGCTGAACCAATAGGATCTCGCTTAGCTCGTGCTTGGCTCTGCCCCCTACTTGCTTGTTCTGCCCACTATGGCTCATTTGTTCCCATTGGAAACGACAGGCTGTGGGTCTATCTTGGTTTAGTTATAAAAAATCTTTGCTGATACTACGCATTTTAAAATGGCTGAACCAATATTTCTGGATACATATTCTTATGTTAGTCTGCACTTTGTTAACTTGTTTGGGTGGACGTTTTCAGCTCTTATTCTACCAAAAGAAACTAATCTGAGGTTTGAGTCACAGTGGGGGAAAACCCCTCCCTACATTTGAAACAATATCATAATGCTTATCATACCTGCAGTATGCCTCCCAGCTGTCGGTGGAAGAAGCGGACAAACTCCTTGCTCTCGTCGTTCTGCTGGGTGAGGGTGAGCACCATGCGCCGCACCGACGTCAGCAGCTGGTAGGAACACACCTCGTCCATGTGCTCCTGACAGACCACAAGAACAAAAACAACCACTCTCAGTTCTTTGACTTTAACAACATTCAATATTGCTAGCCTGGGTACATGACTGTTGTTGGATTCAAATCATGCTAGCTTTGCCAAATTGTTTGTTGGGACATCAACAAGTTGGCTAAGGCAGAAACAAGGGCTATTCCACTGCCAAGCATTTCATTCCAAGAGTGAAAATGTCTGTTCTTAGAACATTATGTGAATCATTGCTCAAGTCACACAAAACATACATCACAATAGTCTTATGTTATCTCACTCCAAATGTAGAATAAGTCTGGAACAAAAAGCCTGCACATCCAGACCAGTAGCTTTCCAGGATGAGGATTGACCACCCCTAGTATAAATGAAGGAGAGGAGATGAAAGGGAAGGAGACCACTATAGAGTATTAAGGTGTGTCCTGGGTTCCTACCTTGAGGAAGGGGATGACTTCGGTCATGATGGCTTTAATCTGTCTGTCCAGCTGCTGGGTGTCGATCTGGGGACAGTGGACATCACCTGACCAGACTCCCGCACCTTTACACACACACACACATTTATTAGCACATCTCCCATCTGAGGTGTGTGTTTTTTAAGCTGACATCAAGAGAAATCTAAACAGCTCAACACACCATTGCCACGTCCCATTTTTCTTTACTACGAGCGTGAGGGGACGACTGCACACTTCAAGGGCTCTACATGAGATCGCAGACAGCCAAAGTGCCTTGCACTTGGAAACACGTGTGTGGGAGTGCTCACACCCTCAGACCACAAGACCGGAGAGTGGGACGAGGCACATGGCTTTGGGGAGCAAGCGTTACGCATTTCTACCATTTCTGTAGAGCGAGAGAGAGATGTAGAGAGAGCGCGAGAGATGTAGAGCGAGAGATGTAGAGAGCGAGAGATGTAGAGCGAGAGCTAGAGATGAAGAGCGAGAGATGGAGAGCGAGAGGTAGAGCGAGAGCGAGAGGTAGAGCGAGAGCGAGATCGAGATGTAGAGCGAGATGGAGAGATGTCGAGGCGCGAGGATGTAGAGATGTCGAAAGCGAGCGAGCGATAGATGAGAGAGATATATGTAGAGAGGGAGAGATGTAGACAGATGTAGAGAGAGAGAGGTGTAGAGGTAGAGAGAGAGAGAGAGAGAGATGTGGAGAGCGAGAGATGTACCTTCCAGCAGTTGAGCAGCACTAGCAGAGGAGTTAGCAGAGGCCTCAGAGGCAGTAGCAGCGGTTGTGTTGGGGCTAAACTCAGCCTTGAGCTTCATGCGCTCGTACTCCCTCATCCTGGCTAGAGCCTTGTCTAAGTGGATCACTGTGTTACCTGGCAGCACAGCACAGCAAGGGGCAGGAGAGAGGAGGGAGAGAGAGCGAGAGAACGCAAGAGAAGGATATTAGAAGAGCAATGAGGGATAATAAACTCAAGTTAAGTTGCCACAAGCTGAAGTTCTCTTTTGACCTAATGTGCTGTGGATTAGAGCATTGTATGCATTTGTATTTTATATTTTTTACCTAAGTCGTCGTTAGCGAACGGCTCCAGGTTGGAGGTGGTGGACAGGGTGCTCTCGTTGTCCACCGATTCTGCGCGCTCCGCTTCTTACTCGGCTCGTGATGCTTGATGACCCGGATGTTCTTCTCTGACACGTCCTGAGAGACAGAGGTAAAAATGGAATTCAGTTACACACCACTCACCCATGGAGGGATAACAAACACAATTTAGGGAGAAGAGAAAAAATACATTTTCAAAAAAGAGAACCCATTCATCCTTCATTGTCTCGAACGGGAGGGGGGACGACGTACAAAAAACGCTGATTCGTCGGAGACACCTCTGCTAAACTCCCTTGACGGATTTCGTCTGTTCTATCTCGTTAAATTAGCAAGGGATGCAATAGACTAACAACAATTGGCAGCGCATCTGCCCTTCTATCCTTTTCTCCTAACATGGGGAAATCGGGTGTCTCATCCATCACTGGGCAACAAAGGAGTGATATACAAAGACAAAAAGGACGGTTCTAATTAGCGAAACCTCTGGGTACCTGGGCTAGAACAAAGACCTGCACAGCCATTCATCTAATCTGTCCAGCAGGCAGCAACCGCAACGCTTCGCTCAGACTGACGGATGGGCCGCAAGGCACAGCCTTACTGACAACTGGAAGACTGGATTTCAAAGACGAGAGAGGGGGGCGGAGAACAAAGGAGGTATGGAGAGAGAAAAAAAGAGACGGACGGAGTGTTTAAGATGGATATGAGAGAGAGAGAGAAAGCGAGAGAGAGAGCAAGAGAGCGAGAGAGAAAGAGAGCGAGCAAGAGAGAGATGGGCAGAGTGTTTAAGATATATGCCTAGAGAGAGCGAGAGATGTTGAGAGAAAGTGAGAGGTGTCGGGAATGAGATATGGGAGCGAGAGAGCTAGAGAAAAGAGCGAGAGTGAGAGAGATGGGGAAAGTTTGAGAAGAGAAAGGAGGGAGTGGGTGATATGACAGCCAAGTGATTTAATGAGGCGGCAGGTGTGTGTGTGTGTGTATATATCCGTCTGTCTCACCCCCGTCGCTGGTGGCCAGGCTCTCGCTGGGGGTGAGCTCTGACTGGGAGCCGGCTGCCCAGGCCACGGGGCCCAGGGAGGAGGCCTGGTCCTCGGCCGCACTCTTCTCCGTCAGGTGCCTGGTCACTATGTCCTGGAGGTCAACGGCAGAGAGACATGGTCAAACATGGGAATCCAACAGCAAGGAACAAGGTTACAAGCATGAGCTGTAAATGATGAAAACATACCTGCACACTGCAGTCTATGCTCCTACGTGATTCCCCACAACATTTGACCCCTCAGGTCTTTATCAGCAGCTCCTTGTGGCTTGTATCCATTCCAATGAGGTTTACCCATAGATTGTATGGAAATACTATTTACAGTCTCATAGTAGGAGAGCGGATCTAGGATCAGCACTAGATCATTGTTCGGAGATGTTTACCTGTAGGGAGTAGAGTGCCTTCTGGCGCAGATAGTCGGTGTTGAGCAGCTGCAGCTCGGGGAAGAGCTCGATGAGGAAGTGGGGGCCGCGATTCGCTCTGGGAGATGAGTGTGGCAACCTCCGAGTAGATGGTCTCCCAAACTCAAACAGGGAGAAGTCACTGCTGGCATCTGGAGGTGTGAAACACAAGACAGACACTCAAGAAGATGTTCTCACGGGTATAAGAAGCAGTCATCTGTGGCAGTCTATTGGGGATACATCTCAGGTTTCCATACAGTATTGCAGAGGTGGCGGTGTAGGCTTTAGCTCCAGCCCTGCTGAAACATACCCAAATCTTCATTAGGACCTTGATTAGCTGAATCAGAGGTGTTAGTAGAGTTGGAGCAAAACCTGCATACCTAGTAGTTCTCTAAGAGCAATGTAGTTTTATTTAAGGCAATGATACTGGGATATATTAAACCATATTGGATAGTACTGTAATAAATTTAGGTTGTTTCTAAAAAAGCAGTTGAATTGTTTTAATGGTTTTAAAGCCAATTAAAATGCCAAGCATATTACTTAATTGTTAGCCAAGCTAATTAGCTAAAGCTAGAGACTCCAAGGTTAGCAAAGGTTGGGACCTAGTTTGAGTACGTTAAAAGATTAACTGTATTACATGCATTAGGTGCTTGGATGACCGATATTACACAAAAAGTTGTGAAAAAATACCCAAAACTTAAATCAGTGACAATCAGTGTTAGCTGGTGCTTAGCTGTGTGCTAGGGGTGAGTTTACCTGGCGCTTCAGTGCATGCAATTCTGTTAGAGAGGAAAGGTGTTCTCCAAGCAGAGGCTGTGAGGAAAATCAAAAAAGTGACGACATAAACAAACAAACGAAAGTAAAACGTGGTCACGTTACAAAAAAGGTGAGGACATGAAACCAATTAAACCAAGATTAAACCCAAATAATAATAATGAAACTGAAGATGCGAGTGGACAAGGTGTGGTGTGATGAGGTTAAGGTTTTGTACCGGAGGAGAGGTCGCTGGGCTTGTTGCCAGTCTTGGTCTTGCTGTCCAGTTTCTCCTGGGCCGGCTTGTCCAGCAGGCTCTGGTTCTGGTTTTGGTCCCGCTGGCGATGGGGCTGCGGCGCCCTCTCCTGGACAAAGTCGGCCGTGCTAGACACGCTGTCACTCTCCACTCCTGGGAATACACAAGCAAGGAAAGAGAAAGTAGACATTCAAAACGAATAGAGGGGAGAAAGTGTGAGATACGCAAATAAACATTTACACACATCGTATGTTTAAAAAAAGACCCTATTCGTGCATTTGTCTTTTGGATAGATTGTAGCCTTGAGCAATACTGTTTCAGCTTGTGTCTCCTAAATATTTGGAGGTCCTCAAATCTCTATTCTTATGATGTTTTAAATATATAAACAGGCAGGTGCTACACAGTGGTGGTGGTTGGAGCTGAGTTACCCCCCCGGCCTTCCTAACTGAGCTGCCGGAGAGGAAGGAAATGTCAAGTACTAGAGAAAAAGCGCTCAATATAAATCACTACATGTCCCTACACTGTCTCCCCTGTCCCCGCACTCGCGTTCTTGTGGTGTCCTTGGCCCGCCGGGTCCCCTCTTGGAGTTGGGCGCCTTGTCGCGGGAGGCCAGGGGCTGGCCTGGGCAGAGGCCTTGCGCCCTGCCCTGAAGGTCTTGGGTGACGGTGGTGGGGTCAGCGGGGTCCGGCATGCTGCTAAAGCTCTCCTGGGAGGCCTGGTCAAGGCCTGGGGCCGGGTGTTGTTAGCCCCACTATGGGGTAAAGGGGAGGGGGATTCGGTGATAGGAGCTGAGGCTGGGAGACGTTGAGCCAGCCAGATTCATGGCCACGACTGCTGTTTCCTTCATTCTGCCTTGGGGCCTGGTGGGACGGATACAGACAGAACGACGGTTGGACTAATGAAGGAAGAAATTTGTATGTGTGAGTAAAGAGAACTAAGTAGTAATAATGTGCCACACACACACACTAGGGCTGGGAATTGCCAGGGACATCACGATACGATATTATCACGATACTTAGGTGCCAATACGATATGTATTGCGACTCGCACGATTCTACATGTATTGCGAATAAACAAAGATTTTATTGTGATTTGATGTTCCAAACATATAGCTCACTATAAGTCTGCTGCAGAGAGACAGAGCATGAGAAAACTAGTTTTGATCAGTCAGGGAAAGTGCTGAAAACATGTTGGCTCACTATTTAAAAAGATGGAGAACATGCTATAGGATGAAAAATATTGGAGTTTTGGCACAGGTACAGCCGACAGCGCCAGCTAACGCTACCTACATTGATTTTACAAACCGATACTTGGGAGTCAAACGCTGATAATATCGATACAATATCGGCCCAAAAATGATATCACAATATGCAACTATCGATTTTTTTCTCCCATCACTAACACACACCTTTTGTCTACAGTGTTGAGTGGGGAGCGTTGCAGGGGCGGGGGGAAGCAGGTACTCTGTCTTGACTGAGGTGTTGGGATCCAGCTGCTGTTGGTTGTCTGGGCTGGCCTGGCTACCAGCACTGTGAGGGAACTCACCCATAGCAGAAGGGAACAGGGGGTTGAAGTTAAACCCTGTGTAGGAGAAAAATAAGTGATGTGGAGCACACATATTGAGGTATATTGTGCAGGTTAGCGCGTTTCCGTCATGAATCTTGTTCTGGAGGCAGCTCTGCAGAGTGGTCACTAGCTGGCACAGCCACAGTCACCAAATCTGATTTTAAACCTAACCCTAATGCCTAATCCTAACCTTAAATTAAGACCAAAAAGCTCATTTTATGTTAATGAGTTTTACAATATAGACCTTTTTTATTTTTTTTTGCAGCTGGGTAACTTAAGGGGAAATCGCTTAGTTCTGCCTCCAGGACAAGACTGATGACAAGCGCCAACCTGCGATATTGTGATCTGGGAACACAACAACTTGGTTACAAACTTATCAAACCGGAATTTCCTACTATTCCAGTATGCCCTCTAGTCCCCAATCACGCCCATATGTGCCAGGAGCTTCCAATTTCCAAAGCGAACCTCTGAAGTGAACTGGTCCAAGGTGATGAGTGAAAGAGACAATATTTGAACACTAACTATACACTGAGTATACAAAACATTAAGAACACCTGCTCTTTCCATGACATATAGACTGATCAGGTGAATCCAGGTTAAAGCTATGAGGACAGGTTAAAGAAGGATTTTAAAGCCTTGAGACATCGGATTTTGTATGTGTTCCATTCAGAGGATGAATGGACAAGACAACAAATGTAAGTGCTGTTGAACGGGTATGGTAGTAGGTGCCAGGCACACCGGCTTGTGTCAAGAACTGCATCACTGCTGGGTTTTCCACGCCAACAGTTTCCCGTGTTTATCAAAAATGGTCCACCACCCAAAAAGACATCCAGCCAACTTGACACAACTGTGGGAAGCATTGGAGTCAACATGGGCTAGCATTCCTGTGGAACACTTGACACCTTGTAGAGTCCATGCCCCGATGAATTGAGGCTGTTCTGAGGGCAAAACGGGTGGGGTGCAACTCAATATTAGGAAGTTGTTCCTAATGTTTGGTATACTCTGTGCACATTCTTGGATGTTTCATTCCTTTGAGAACTTTCACTCATACAATAGAGATACAGTTGAAGTCGAAGCTTAGATAAACCTTAGCCAAATACATTTAAACTCAGTTTCACAATTCCTGACATTTAATCCTAGTAAAAATTCCTTGTCTTACGCCAGTTAGGATCACCACTTTATTTTAAGTGAAATGTCAGAATAATAGTAGATATAATTATTTATTATTATTATTTATTTCTTTCATCACATTCCCAGTGGGTCAGAAGTTTACATACACTCAATTAGTATTTGGTAGCATTGTCTTTAAATTGTTAACTTGGGTCAAATGTTTCAGGTAGCCTTCCACAAGCTTCCCACAATAAGTTGGGTGAATTTTGGCCAGTTCCTCCTGACAGAGCTGGTGTAACGGAGTCAGGTATTTAGGGGCCTCCTTGCTCGCACATGCTTTTTCAGTTCTGCCCACAAATGATCTATAGGATTGAGGTCAGGGCCTTGTGATGGCCACTCCAATACCTTGACTTTGTTGTCCTTAAGCCATTTTGCCACAACTTTGGAAGTATGCTTGGGGTCATTGTGGAAGACCCCCGCGACCAAGCTTTAACTTCCCGACTGATGTCTTGAGATGTTGCTTCAATATATCCACATAATTTTCCTTCCTCATGCCGCCATCTATTTTGTGAAGTGCACCAGTCCCTCCTGCAGCAAAGCACCCCATAGAATGATGCTGCCACCCCCGTGCTTCACGGTTGGGATGGTGTTCTTCGGCTTGCAAGCAACCCCCTTTTTCCTCCAAACATAACGATTGTCATTATGGCCAAACAGTTCTATTTTTGTTTCATCAGACCAGAGGACATTTCTCCAAAAAGTACAATCTTTGTCCCCATGTGCAGTTGCAAACCGTAGTCTGGCTTTTTTTGTGGTGGTTTTGGAGCAGTGGCTTCTTCCTTGCTGAGCGGCCTTTCAGGTTATGTCGATATAGGACTCGCGTTTACTGTTACCTGTTTACTCCAGCATCTTCACAAGGTCCTTTGCTGTTGTTCTGGGATTGATTTGCACTTTTCGCACCAAAGTATGTTCATCTCTAGGAGACAGAATGCGTCTCCTTCCTGAGCGGTATTACGGCTCGTGGTCTCATGGTGTTTATACTGCGTACTATTGTTTGTACAGATGGACGTGGTACCTTCAGGCGTTTGGAAATTGCTCCCAAGGATTAACCAGACTTGTGGAGGTCTACAATATTTTTTCTGAGGTCTTGGCTGATTTCTTTTGATTTTCCCATGATGTCAAGCAAAGAGGCACTGAGTTTGAAGGTAGGCCTTGAAATACATCCACAGGTACACCTCCACTTGACTCAAATGATGTCAATTAGCCTATCAGAAGCTTCTAAAGCCAAGACATCATTTTCTGGAATTTTCCAAGCTGTTTAAAGGCACAGTCAACTTAGTGTATGTAAACTTCTGACCCACTGGAATTGTGGATACAGTGAATTATAAGTGAAATAATCTGTCTGTAAACCATAGTTGGAAGAATTACTCGTGGTCATGCACAAAGCAGATGTCCTAACCAACTTGCCAAAACTATAGTTTGTTAACAAGAAATTTGTGGAGTTGTTGAAAACGAGTTTTAATGCCTCCAACCTAAGTGTATGTACACTTCCGACTGCAACTGTATGTCATAACATCAAGGAGGAAGGATCTATAAACATTGGATGGAAGGTGCATTTATAAAAGGGGGTGTTGGAAGTCGCACCGGAGGAGAGGGGCGAGAATCCGGCCAGGCCAGGGGGCAGGTTGAGGGCCTGGTTGACAGAGGGGGGCATGGAGGAGGTGAAGGGGAGAAAGAGGCTGGTGGGGGGAGAGGGGGGGGGGACAGGCACTGCCGGAGTCCCGGGACGTGGAACCCTGGTTCTGGGCCTGCTGACCTGACGACGACGAGGGCTGTTGTTGTTGTTGTTGTTGTGACGGAGCAGGTCGCTCAGCACCAGTTTCAGTCTGGGGACAAACGGACAAATACAGGCAAGCCAGCGCTAAAAACGTAATAATATTCACATTCATGTATTCACAAGTCATGTTTAAACCGGATATCATGTTCACATATACTGCAGATAGTCAGTCATGGTTAAATAACTATGCACTTAGAACGATACACTAATGTAGACATGACATGCGTGTGAACCTAACTAACGAAAGCTGCAATGAATAAATGTTCATAAACTGAATTGTAAGGTCTTGAAAACAGACACTGATCATTTCCCCCATGCAGTACATTGAGCCGGTGACATTAACATATTAGTAAACTAATAAAGTATCTGGGGATTTCAGATGGAAATTAACTACAGTATACTGTATAGCTAAAATATGGTGCAATGTTTGTCGTACATTATCTGTGTCAAACGGGTCCCGCGTGGGTCAGTTGGTAGAGCAACGCGCTTGCAACGCCAGAGTTGTGGATTCGATTCCAATGGAGGACCAGTACGAAAAAGTATGCACTCACTACTGTAAGTCTGCTAAATGACTAGAACGTAAATAAACCAATAGAATACACATTTCTAGTTGTTGTTTTGTCTGTCTGTGTTCGCTCTACCTTTCGACGTTGTTCTCTGCCAGGCCAGCTGTGTGTAACACTGGCTGAGCTGGTGCACGACCAGGTGGACCTGGGGGGAGGACAGGTTGTTGGGCAGCGCGCTGTACGGTCCTGTCAGCAGGGTCTGGAGCATGTAGGACAACGCCTGGATGGATGGGGGGGGGGTAGTAACAAGGAAAGAGTGAGAGACAGGGAGAGGTAGAGATGGAGAAAGAGTGTGTAGAGAGAAAGAAAGAGTTTGGAAAGACAGATAGAGAGAGAGAAGGGAAGGAGAAGGGGGGAGAAAATGGTATTCATGAACCTGTCAGTCAGCTGGTTTCCATACAGGTTCTGACACCCAGTCAAATAGGAACTCTAGCCAACGGCTGATTTCTATAAAGGAATAGCAGCGCTGGCATTTCCATCAGGACGACGCACCCTGAATAAACTCAACACCATGCCCTATAGGTTAATAAGTGTCACCGCCGCCATGCTATATCAATGACTATGTGGAGAAAATCCATTTAGGCACCTCTTAACACAAGACTAGCGTGAGTAATACATTTTCTTTATTAACTTACTTTTTTCAACCTTAGTGAAATGTAATAGACATTGAACAGTAAGGAAAGCGAGCAGAAATGCCAGACATTCTTTGGCGGTGTGCCTTAGGTTGCTGCTACCTTTTCTGTAGGTTGGGTGAAACAGACCAGGGTCGAATACATAATATTCAGAATATTTGAAATACTTGGTGTACTTTATTTGGCTTAGCTGGTCATGTAAAATGGAAACAAACTCCTCATGCCAGGCAAGCTAAATTAACCTCAAGTACCTCATTTGGTAAGGTGAATTCAGACCTGGTTCGGATAAGTATTCCAAATATTGAAATACTTGGGCACTTCAAAAAAAATAGCTTGGAAGGTACAATGAAAACAATGGAATAATCCAAAAAGCATGTACACCCCTCATACCAGACAAGTTAAAATCAATACATTCCAAAAAGTTGACATGTGAGGTTCCCTTGATATAGCTTAGCTTGTCAGGTACAATGGAACCAAACTCCTCATGCCAGCTGGCCCCATACCTGACAAGCTAAACCAGGCACGCCTCAACCATGTCAAATGCTTGAGATAAGCCTACATATTAGTGTGTGAGGTGACTGAAGTGTGTGCCAACTGCTATACCAACCTGTGGTCCTGCAGTAGGGTCTGACACATGCTGGTGCTAAAGTCCAGCTGCCTCTGTAGTGTGCCCACCTGCTCCTGCCAGTGGCGTGATGCCAACCCAGACCCAGTGCCAGAACCCTCCTGGAAGGACAGCTCAGCTGCCCAGCGCAGGTTCTCCTGGCGCCTCGCACCCCGATGCTGAGCGCCGTGGGCTTGGGACTGCTGTGGTTGTTTGGCTCTGGCTCGAGAACGAGAGAGGGTCGGCCACCAGCTTCGGATGCGAATTGTTGGGGCGGCTTCAGAACTTTGCTGGAGAAAGAGAAACGAAGGGGGGAGAGTGATATATTTGTATTATTGGGTGTCCAACGAGTTGTGGGTGCTGCTGGGAATGCAGACCCAATTTTCCTTGAACTTTCATGATGCCAGGATTCAAGTATTATTAGTCTTATGATGATTCAAGTTTTATTATTCTCATGTACGGGCTACGGATGGTATACATTGTCCAACGAAGTGCTTACTTGCAAGTTCCTTCGACAATGCATCAATAGGAAATTGTAAAAATAAGAATACGAACATAAAGTAAATGGTAGTAGAATACTGTATGTTAGCATATATCAATAGAATCCATGGGGTGGATCAAAACCTGCACACCAAGTTTGATTCATCCTTAAGAGTCTATTAACGAACCCGTAATAAAAAAACATCCATCAAAATCCGTCAGTTTAAGGTAGAGATATATTTTTTTGAATTGGATGCCCCCCAATCCACCGCCTACACTAATGTCGGCTTTCCGCATCTGTGGTGGAAGGTGGCTGAGCTATAGCGGTGTGTCAGACCATGAGACATCCCGACATCACTAAAACGCCTGTAGCGCCGGAACGCCGACTACAACTCTATGGAAAGAGTAGACTGTCACGAACACGATGGTGTTCTCCGTTTGCTCTACAAATGTCACGGGCCTCGCTGGAAGGTAATCCATACAAACGAATAGAAGTATGGAGGTAGTTTAGTGCCAACAAAAAATAAGGGGTTAAATATGTACAAAAAAACAAAAATATTTCCTGAGCTTTCTTAAATCTCCTAATACATATACAGTACCAGCCAAAAGTTCGACACACCTACTCATTCAAGGGTTTTTCTTTATTTTTACATTGTAGAATAATAGTGAAGACATCAAAACTATGGAAATAACATACGGAATCATAGTTAAATTAAAATATTTTATATTTGCGATTCTTCAAATAGGCACCGCTTTGTCTTGATTACAGCTTTGCACACTTGGCATTTTCTCAACCAGCTTCACCTGGAATTCCAACAGTCTTGGAAGGAGTTCCCACATATGCTGACTCACTTGTTGGCTGCTTTTCCTCACTCCGCCGTCCGACCATCCCAAAAACCATCTCAATTGGGTTGAGGTCGGGGGGATTGTGGAGGCCAGGTCATTGGATGCGGCACTCCATCACTCTCCTTCTTGTCAAATAGCCCTTACACAGCCTGGAGGTGTGTTGGCTCATTGTCCTGTTGAAAAACTACCTATAGTCCCACTAAGCCCAAACCAGGCGTATCACTGCATAATGCTGTGGTAGCTATGCTGGTTAAGTGTGCCTTGAATTTAAATAAATCACGACAGTGTCACCAGCAAAGCACCCCACACCATAACACCTCCTCCTCCATGCTTTACGGTGGAACTACAAATCCGCTCACCCACATCGGTTCTCACAAAACACGGCGGTTTGAACCAAAAATATCAAATTTCGACTACAGGCCAAAGGACAATTTTCCACCGCCCCAATGTCCATTGCTTATGTTTTTGGCCCAAGCAGGTCTCTTCTTCTTATTGGTGTCCTTTAGTAGTGGTTTCTTTGCAGCACTTCGACCACGAAGGGGCCTGATTCACACAGTCCCCCTCTGAACAGCTGATGTTGAGATGTGTCTGTTACTTGAACCCTGAAGCATTTATTTGGCCTGCACTTTCAGAGGCTGGTAACCTAATGAACTTATCCTCCACAGCAGAGGTAACTCTGGGTCTTCCATTGTGGCTGTCCTCATGAGAGCCAGTTTCATCATAGCGCTTGATGGTTTTTGGCAACTGCACTTGAAGAAACTTTCAAAGTTCTGAAAATGTTCAGTATTGACTGACCTTCATGTCTTAAAGTAATGATGGACTGTCATTTCTCTTTGCTGTTCTTGCCATAATATGGACTTGGTCTTTTACCAAATAGGGCTATCTTCTCTATACCCCCCCCACCACTACCTTGTCACAACACAACTGATTGGCTCAAACGCATTAAGAAGGAAAGAAATTCCACAAATTAACTTTTAAGAAGGCACACCTGTTAATTGAAATGCATTCCAGGTGACTACCTCATGAAGCTGGTTGAGAGAATGCAAAGTGTGTGCAAAGCTGTCATCAAGGCAAACGGTGCCTATTTGAAGAATGGCAAATATAAAATATATTTTGATTTGTTTAACACTTTTGGTTACTACGATCCATGTGTTATTTCAGTTTGTCTTCACAATTATTCTACAAATGTCAAAAATAGTAAAAAAATAAAGAAAAACCCTTGAATGAGTAGGTGTGTCCAAACTTTTGACTGGTAGTTTATATATTTTTTAAAGCTAAAGGGGTCCTAAAATTCTATATCAAACAGCTAAATGGTCTGACCATCTTAAAACAATTCCATATGTAGCTTGTTCCTCCCACCCCAACGGCTTAGACTTTTAGAGGTTAAGAGTACTGTGCCCTGTATCTTTATCCTGAATCGAAAATTAATACAAAAAACAATGGGTATCCTTGTATACATCTTTCACAGACCTGCCCAGTGTCTTCCTGTTGCTGTAGGATCGCTGCTTCCTAGTGGAGTAGAGATGCAGGTCATCACTGAGCTGGACTCTGCTCCGTCCTCCTCTTCTTCTTCTTCTCCTCATCCTCCTCTTTCTTCTTCTTCCTCAGCGCCCATCTCAGAGGGGTAGCCGTCCTCATCCAGCTGACAGGTGGTGGAGCCGCCCACGTGGCCATGGTCCTGAGGAGGGTAACAAGTCGCTTAAGGCCCCACTCAGAGACTAAACCGATCTAGGCACTTCATGTAGACATGAGAGCATACGATGGCTAAAAGCTAGGGTGTAACGATCCATCTACTACATCGATGTATCGATTTATATTCATATGATCCAACTACATCGATCTGTGCTCGAGCGAGTTGGCCTTTTGGACAACATATATCGATCTAACATCGCTTTTAAAATGTAATAAATCGATTGTATCGATACTAGGAAATAACCCATTGGATTTAAGCACGTCAGACTTTATATGCAGGGGTGCACATAACTGGTATGCAGATACGCAAGCGCGACAAAAATCAGGAATGCGTAATGCCACTTGTGTTACTACGCGCCTTTGCGTACTTGACCGATCTTCTCATCTAACCTTCCACATGACATGTTGCTTGTCAACTACTGTCAGGGATGTCCAAAAAGCAACAGACATTAAGCAGCTTCTTTGGCGTTTCGCCACCTACAAAGAAACGCCAACTGGAGCCAGAGCCGAAGAAAATACTTTTTTCGGAAAAGTGGCTCAAGATGTGCAGTGGCTTGAAGCTAACGATGAGCGCACTGAAATGTGGTGCAAGATTTGCCGCTCAAATCCACATCTAGCAGACAAAACAGGTGCATTTTATAAAGGCTCAAAGAATTTCAACCATCCTTTATTTGACAAACATGAAAAGAGCAAGGAGCACACGAATGTGGCGCAAGCCATTGCTAAAAGCTAGCCGAGAATAAATGTCCAGTCGCCACTCTGCCAGATGGCGAGACAAGCTGAATGAAGAACAGCGGCAAGCTCTGTTTAATATTTTTCTCTTTCCATAAAGCTAAACACGCACGTCCCATGTCTTCCTATTCTGAGGATGTTCGTTTACTGAAGCAGCTAGGAGTAAATGTCGGAGGTGCATATCATTCACGTGAAGGGGGCACACGGATCATGCAGAGCACGCTCACACCATCAGCGGGGAGTTACGAGCAAGTTGCAGTCTGCTGAATTTTGGGGGGCTGCTTTTTGATGGATCTGAGGACATCACAAAAACTGGAGCAGGAAATAGTTTACATTGTGTCTGTGTCCAGCAACGGAGAGTTTACTTCGGACTTTATTGGACTGATTGAATTGGGTGCTGACCGAACCGCACAGGCCATAACAGACGGACTTGTGAGACTTTTCCAGGACACAGGCTTGGATGACTGGACAACAAAGTTGGTCGCTGTGTGCACAGACGGGGCTGCTGTCAACGTAGGTATCTACAACGGCGTTGTGCCAAAACTCCGGCAACATGCTGCGGTTGGAGACTCCCTTGTGTACATTCTGTGCACCGCACACACACCGAGAATTGCGTGAAATCAGCTGATCGCAACGTTCCTTACTGTGAGACATTTCATCGCTCTGTGGTCAAGCTGCTGCAGTTTTATTTACAAAAAGGTGGGAGCAAAAAAAACTGCTGCACTGAATAAAGCTATGTGAAGAAAATGGGATCTCCTTTGTGGAACTGGGTAAGTTTCATAATACCAGATGGTCTGCATGGAGGCATGAAACACTGTTAAAAATATCAAGACTATTGCCAGCCATTAAAATGCAACTGGTTACCAGGTATTTATTTCCAGTCACACTGGTTGAATTTTGGCTAAAAGGTTACTGAATCGATTTCAAGTCACTGAATCGCTTCGGATCGTATCGTTCTAAATGAACCAATATCGCCCTGAATCGTGTCGACAACCACGAATCGTGATACAAATCGAATCGTTGTTAAAACGAATCGTTACACCCCTGCTAAAAGCATCATTCTATTTCTATCTGCAACATTCAGAACGGTTCACATCATAGAATTGACCCCCGATGTAGATTTGGGGGCCTTTGTGAATAATCTACCGCTTTTCTCACCTCTCGTCCCTGCTGAGTGGCTGCGGGCGGCGGCGTGTCCATCTGGGTCCTCCATCCTGTAGGGGGAGTCGCTGAGGCCGCTCCTCCTCTGGTGCTCGGCCATCAGGGACTCCAGGTGCTTCCTCCGCTGGCGCAGCTCCTCCCGCAGATCTGGTGGCGCCGCATCTCACACCACAGCTGCTTGGGAACCATGAAGGTAAATGAGCGGAGTCATTTTCATGGTTACATCTGCATGATAACCCACACACTCCTATAAGAGCTCCCTGACATCTAGCCATGGCTAACTCGGTCACGCTAACCCTTACCAGTTAACTCTCAGGAAAAGCCTTGCACTGAGCGGGTGATACAAGTGTTTCACGAGCCATCACTTTAAGTTTGTACTAGCCTTGATGTTTTGTGAACCTGTCAATGAAATCAAAATAAAGAACCCACCTCGTTGTCGGTGACAGAGGCGTTAGCAGCGGCCTGGGCTGTGGGTTTGAGCACGGCGGCGGCGGCAGGAGAAGCGTTGGCTTTGGGGGCTGCAGCCGGCGCAGGGGGAGGGGCCGGGGTGGAGGTTGCAGCCGAGCTTCCTCATCAGGGCCTGCTGGCTCACTGTGCTGCTGGACACTGACGACTGGAGAGGAGAAGAGCGGAGGGAGAGGTAGAATGAGAGAGAGAGAGAATGATAGGAGAGAGGAGGAGATAGAGAGTGACTGTCTCAACACCCTATTCCCAATATAGGGCACTACTGTTAAAAAAGAGTCCAGGAAGAAGTTCAGAAAGAAGTTCTGACACCAAAACAATCAATCAGGAAATAGGGCGATGTGTGCTCAGTGTGTTACCTGCAGGTCGGGGCAGGCCCACTGTAGGTCCTGGATTTTGTCCTGGATCTCCATCAGCCGCTGGCGCTCCTCGTGGAGCTGCTGCAACTCCTGCTGCTGCTGACGAAGCTTCTCTCGTTACAGCTTCTCCCTGAGACACACACACAACATCTTTTAGATTCACAAACAGAATCACCAGCTGTGTAATTCACACATGCTTAAATGCAGGAATGCACTCACTCAATATATAAATAGACGCAGGCACGCTCATACACATACACTTCTGATGGTTCAACAGCCTCTACTATGTATGTGTTAGTGCTCCGTGTGGCGTGCGGGAGTCTCCCTACCTGGCCTTGCTCTGTGAGGGTGAGGTCTCTGGGGCTCTTGGCTGCGGAGGAGGAGGAGGCAGCAGCACTCTGGTGTTGTTGGGCTGCTGGTGGTGACCCTCGTCCTCGTTGGCCGTGGTGGCGCTCTGTATCATCACTCTGGGAGACAGGAAGTCACCTGGTTACTATTCCATAAGGCCATCACCCATCTTCAAATGACTCAAATTCCAGCTCTTTACTTTCTTGGACTGTAAAGGATCCTCTTCCACTCTGAACTGTCTAGACCACTCAGCTGCACCATGGTCATATTACATTATATACCATGTGTTCTATTTTGTATTATTTGCTTATACGTGTTGATATGTTTCTACTCGATACGCTCTATATACAATGCTGTGAGAAAGTAGCCGCCATTCTAAATTGTATTTTCTTTTGCATATTTGTTATACTGAATGATATCAGATCTTCAACCAAAACCTACTATTAGATAAAGGAACCGGAGTGAACAAATAACACAACAATTACATACTTATTTCACATTTATTTCAAAAGAAAGTTATGCAACAATTTGGCCCCTGTATGGGGAAAAAAAGTAATTGCCCCTTGCACTCAGTGACTGGTTGTGCCGCCTTCTGCTGCATGACTCAACCAAACACTTCCTGTAGTTATTGATCGTCTCCACGTCGCTGTGGAGGAATTTTGACTCTTCCATGCAGAACTTCTTTAACTCAGCTACATTTTGGGGTTTTCAAGCATGAACTGCTCATTTCAAGTCCTACAACATCTGAATTGGGATTTTGTCTGTACTTTTGACTAGGCCATTCCAAAACTTCAAATGTTTACTTTTTACCCATTTTCATGTAGACTTGATTGTTTATTTTGGATCAGTCTTGTTGCCTGACCGATCTGCGCTTCCAGTTCACAGACGGATGGTCTGACATTCTCCTGTAGAATTCTCTGATACAGACCAGAATTGATGGTTCCTTCTTTTAAGGCAAGTCATACAGGTCCTGAGGCAGCAAAGCATCCCCAAACCATCACAGTACCACCACCATGCTTGACCGTTGGTGTAAGGTTCTTACTGTGGAATGCAGTGTTTGGTTTTCGCCAGGCATAATGGGACCCATGTCGTCCAAAAGTTATACTTTGACTCATCTGTCCATAGAACATTCTTCCAAAAGTCTTGATGATCATCCAGGTGCTTTTTGGCAAACTTGAGTCAACTTTTTGGGACGAGATGGGTCCAATTATGTCTGGCGAAAACCAAACACTGCATTCCACAGTAAGAACCTCATCGGTAGTGTGTATGGTTTGGGGATGCTTTGCTGCCTCAGGACCTGGATGACGTTGCCTTAATAGAAGGAACCATGAGTTACGCTCTGTATCAGAGAATGTCAGGCCATCGGTCTGTGAGCTGAAGCGCAGCTCTGGTCATGCAGCAAGACAATGATCCAAAAATACAAATCAAGTCTACATGAAAATGGCTAAAAAGCAACACATTTTAAGTTTTGGAATGGCCTAGCAAAGTCCAGACCTAATCCCACTTGAAATGTTGTGGCAGGACTCTGAAACGAGCAGTTCATGCTTGCAAACCAACAAATATCGTTGAGTTAAAGCAGTTCTGCATGGAAGAGTGGGCCAAAATTCCTACAGCGTGTGAGACTGATCAACAACTACAGGAAGCATTTGGTTGCAGTCACTGCAGCTAAAGGTGGCACAACCAGCTATTGAGTGTAAGGGGGCAATTACTTTTTCACACAGGGAAATTGGGTGTTGCATTACTTGTTAATTAAAATCAATAAAATAAGTATAATTTGTGTTTTTATTTTAAAATGATCTAATATTAGGTTTTGGTTGAAGATCTGATAATAAATACGTATAAAAAAAAATGCATAAATAAAGAAAATCAGAAAGGGGGCTAATACTTTTTCACTGCAAATGCTCTAACTCCCAATGATTTAATGGGTATATTGTGTCAGCGCACAGTGCCTTTTTTCAGACAATGGACTTGGACTTTGGAGCCTACAATTTATTTCAGATTCTTTATCTTCCATATGCTATGTTTCTCTGTTTCTAGGTCAGTCCTCTCACCTGCACCATGGCCACCAGCTCCTGGAGCTGCCGTAGTTTCTGTGGCCGTCTGCAGCCGGTGGACTTTGTGGGCGTAGTCTGCGTCCTCCGTTCCCCAGGCTGCTCCTCCGCTCGACCCCGAGCCCTCGCTGTCCCGACCCCCGGCCCCTGCGCCCTCTTCATCCTCCAGGGCATCGTCTTCTTCATCATCGTCGTCCTTGACCTCGTTGTAGGGGCGGTTGTACTGGCACTCTGTTGGAGGCAGAGACAATGAGGGTTAGTGAGATGAGAGTGGGTTGTGTGTGAACAGCATGGGGGGTGTACAGCATGTAATGTCGTATGTGTGTCGTGCACCTACTGGCTGAGGGGATGTTGAGGCTGCGGAGGTTTGTTGCTGCAGAGCGGTTGTTGATCTCACACTCGGTGTTGAGTCTCCCGTCCAGCGCGGTTGTTAGCGCTGCCTCCTCCTCGGGCGTTGGTCAGACTGTTCATTTCTGTCCAGTTCCCAGAACGCTTTCGTGGGTTTCTGACCAGGGGAAAGAGAGATGGAGAAGAGGGTCAAGTCTCAATTTCACTCTCCGGCGTGATTTGCCCTTGGGAATTGTATTTAGCTAAACCTTTATAATATTTCTTAGCCAGACAAGTTATTGAGAACAAGCTATATTTTACAATAAAGACCTGGTAATGTGGGGCACATGAAGGGAACAGATGATATGCTTGGTTTGAAACTAACCAGTGACTGTCAGTGGTTGCAAGGTTCAATCCTAGGTCTGTGATGCTTAGTATCAGAATTGGACAGGGCCCACCCATAAACAGCTCTAATGCGGAATAATAACGACGTCACCCTACTCTGTCCGTGTCCCCTCAAGTACCTGATGTTGGTGATGGGGGGGCGGTTCTCCTGCTCCGAGTCGAACATGGTCTCCAGCATGGAGCCGTCCTCCTATCTCCTCCTCCTCCTCTTCCTCCTTCACGGATCCTCGTTGACGGTGTCCACCATCATGTCCGATGTCTGCTCGTAGTACTGCACCAGCTCACGCAGCTTTCGCTCAGACGCTTTGTGCACCTCCTTCAGCTTCCTGTGGTGGTGTGGGGGAGAGACTTAGGCCTGATTCCGTTTTTTAAATGTCCAAAGACTTAAAAGCATTGGATTGGCCTTCTGCCCAAAGTGTGCACCTCTTCACAACCCCCCACACCCAAGAATTTACAGCACCTCACGTGAGCTGCAAGCAGTCTATTCCCCTTTGAGTCACATTTCAGAAACAGTGTGGGGGAATGAATGGGGAGAAATGGAATGGGGGGAAAGAGACTATGGTTGATACATGGACAACTGCTTCAATGAAGGAGAGACACTTGACTAATTGGATCCATTGTTGCTCAGACTGATGAATGAATAAGAGGGATAAGGGTGATGGATGATAGAGTTTGTCTGAAGGAACAGTACAGTATGGATCTTCAGCTGCCGGTACCAGAGTGATAGAAAGGGTGCATGCTAATAGTCTGAGCTGGTTCCCTCTACTAGTCTCCTTTGCTTCATTGCCACTGGGTTGTATTCATTAGCAACACTGGGTTGTATTCATTAGGGCACCACTGGGTTGTATTCATTAGGGCACCACTGGGTTGTATTCATTAGGGCACCACTGGGTTGTATTCATTAGAGGCACCACTGGGTTGTATTCATTAGGCACCACGGGTTGTATTCATTAGGGCACCACTGGGTTGTACTTCATTAGGGCACCACTGGGTTGTATTCATTAGGGCACCACTGGGTTTTATTCATTAGGGGCACAAGTCCAGGTAGTCCCAATAGACATGGAACACTGGTCACTTGAATCATGTTTACATACTGTTTTACTCATTTCATATGCTATATACTGTATTCTAGTCAAGCCGATCCTATTCAACTATTGCTGTATAAATACTATTCAATCCTACGTATCACAGATAACTAAATATTCTATCCACATACTGTCCATAATGTCTATACATCCCATCACATACATATACTCCGGACTCAGACATTGCTCGTCCTAATATTTATATACATTTCTTAATTCCATTATTTTACTTTGAGATGTGGAATTGTTAGATACTACTGCACTGTTGAACACAAAGCATTTCGCTACACCCGCAATAACATTGCTAAATATGTGTATGCGACCAATAAAATTGGATTTGGGGCAAGTCCAGGTAGTTCCTCTGTGTTTCAGGTTTTCTTCCATTTGGTGCCTTATGAATACAACCGTGGTGTGATGTGTACCGATCTTAATAATAGTTGGAGTTTAGTACCGGAGTTTGTCTGCTGGGCGTCCTCATGCTGGGGGGGTGCTGGGTGTGTGTGGCGGGGTGGTAGGGGAGGGGTCCCGTCTCGGCTGAGGCCCCGTTGGGCTCCCGGTACAGGGCAGAGGGGCGGTCCGAGGAGGGCCCCGCGCCCAGAGCCAGGCTACGCTGAGAGGACACAGACACAACGGCGCCGCGACCTGAGGGAACAACATACACGCGTCACTCACACAAGCACGGCTGCAAACTTACAAGCTTCTATCATAAAAACACGTTTCTCCCCAAAGAATGGGTAAGATGGGAGCTGCGCCCACTATGTAAACACAATAAAAAAACACATCTAAAAAGTTTGTTATCATTGAAGGCTCTAGATTGCAGGAAACAGCTTTGCAGGTGTTCAAATAAGCAATAATCTCTGAAAAAATCTAAAAATATCACTGACCCTCCGACCCTCCATCCCTGACGGTGTTATCCTACTCCTAGTCAGCTACAGAGACGAACCAAACTTACAGGAGTTGTTGTTGAGGGGTCTGGTCGCGGAGCAGTGCAGCTCCGCAGGATCTTGTCCATGGTCTGCTTCTTGTCCTGCAGCTCCTGCAGCTGGTCAGCTTGGCGCTCGCCGCCGAGGCCGACGCTGGGGGGTGATGGAGGTCAGGGAGGTGAGAGGGTGGGATGGAGGAAGGAGGAGGAGGCAGAGCGGGGAGGAGGGGAGGCTGGGAGGAGCGGGAGCGGCAGACTTCCGAGAGAGGGAGAGCTCGCGGCTTGTCTGCGGTTGTCTGGGACTACTGCCTTGGTCTGAGGAAGGAAAGGCACACAGGATGTTAGTAGGCGCATAAACACAAACATTCAACTCATCATTTATTACTTTGATGGGTAGCACTTCACACATTACCACAAGGGATAAAGTGGTAATAACATGGTAACGCTAAGTTCATTTACTCAACATGGAGACTTCCCATTTTGCCCAGTTATCCCTTCATTTAAATGGAATGATTCTTGTTATAGGGTTATTCACCACGTATGTAATAGAGGTAACAATACCATGTTATTGCAACTTTAGCCCGTGCTGTAAAGTGCTACCTTATGTTTGCCAGGTTGTATTCATTAGGCACCAGACAGAAAATGCTAATACTTTTGGCTATGGTGTGCCTAATTAATACGACCAGTACTGTATGTTGCTGGTACCTGGAGTCGTGCAGCTGGTTGTGGAAGCGCTGAATGAGGTCGTTCAGCTCATCGTTCAGCTCGAGGTGATGTCTCAGCCCTGACCACACTGCCTGTGGTCTCCGTCGGCGAACTGGAACAACACACACAAACATACACACCAAATGAAAAAGGTTACGCGTGTGTGTAGGTACCTGCTCTGCATGTGCGCTGTGTGTGTGTGTTTTTTACAACCTATGCGAGTGTGTGCTCTCTCTCTATGTGGTCCGTGTCTCACCGGTGTCAGCCATAGTGTGGGAGGCGTGCTGGGGCTGTGCTGCAGGGTCAGTAGTGCTGCCTGGCGGCCCCAGAGCCCTGAGCTGCTCCTGCTGCTCCAGCATCTTCTTCAGGAGCTCGTGCTGCTTCCTCAAGTTCTCCAGCTCCTCCTTCTGGTCACTGCGGCCCTGCACGCAGCCCTGTTTTTAGACACACACATAAGAAAAAACGCCAGCAACAAGCAGAACTGGGTCAGACGCTAACAGCTAAGATTTCCTGGTGTTAGCACCGGCAATGGAAGGTGGAGGAGGGATGGGAGAGATGGAGGGAGAGAGGAAGAGCGAGGGATGACAGCAATAAGATTAGCCTCGGTCTGCTTGGGTGGCACTACTTCAGAAGCAGTGTCTTACTATCTAGTAGAGATGGTGAAGCATATCCCTATGCAGCGTATTAGATGATCTCGTTTGCTCGACCAATCCAAACTCCTCTACAAAACAAAAAATTGCAGAAGCAGGAGGGTTGTCAGAACTAGAGGAAGGCTACTCACCGGTGGCGTTGGAGGCAGTCTGAGGAGCGCACCTCTGTTTGAGAGGTGCTCTCTGCAATGAGCCTAAACCCACGGCAGAGTCCAGTGTTCCCGCCTCGTCCTCCTCGTCCTCCCCTCGCGCTACAGAAGACGGGGCGTCAGTAAAATAGTAGGCACAGACTGCAAAGCAGTCTCCCTCCTTGGCCCCAACTATGGTGCTATGGACACTGAGGGTGTAGTGGCTATGGGAACCCAGGTCTTCTCAACCGTTTCCTTCCCCTCGCTTTTCAATGTAATACTTGAACAGTGGTTGGAGTGAAAAAGTTAGGACTGGCCATAGGTACTCCGCACATATGCCAGAGGGGGTATCGTATTTAATATTGATAGCAAGATGCGCTGACAGCAAGATCAAATGACACATGCCATCCAGCAGTTCAGAAAGCAATGTGTGTCATGTCCTAGATTTATCTGCCAAATGGAACAAGATACAGACTGTGTCTGTCGCGTGTTTCAGACGCCTTGGCATAAAATACATGACCAGGGGTGCAGTGAAGAGTTCCCAAACACAACACCTTGAACTATCAACATCAATGTGAGAAAGATAGCAGTGAACGTAGCAGGCTTCTTTAACAGGCAAAAGCCCAAGCTTATTTTTTACTAATCACTACCAGACACAGAGTGAATTCAAACTAAAAATGTATCTCGAAAACAGCCCCTCTCATCCTTAAATGACAGAAGGATGGAAAGAGAGATAGACCAAAAGAAAGAGAAAAATATATAAAAAAAAGACAGACAGATCAAGCCAAAGAGAGGAAGGAGAAATTAGAAAAACAGAGAGACACAAAGCCAAAGAGAGACAGGTAAGAGAAAGCCGTGATAAGCCGGCGTATACTGTACCTGACCAGCATCTTCTGCAGGAAGCGGAGTAGGACCTCTCCTGCTCCTTGAGGTGGGCGAGCATGAGAGGTGGGTGAGGCCTCCACGTTGGCCGGATGTCGTTCTTCTCCACACAGATCATCCCTCATGGAGCTGGCCTTGCCGATGTACTCCCGGATCTGAGTCCAGCTTGCTCACCACCTGACCGGGACACCAGAGTGTGAGGGTGTGTGAGAGATAGTGTGACAGAGAGAGAGCATGTGTGCGTGCATGTGTAAATGATAGAGAGAGCGAGACAGAGAGCGAGAAATCGTGTGTGAGAGCGCGGATACCAATCCGCTCAGTGCAGACTGAGCTGCGCGAGGGCAGAACTCACTTGGGAACCTGCGGTGGTGGCTTATTTTTAAATTGCCCTAAATACACACTGGTTTCATCGTCATCTTGCTCACTTAGTCCTCCCATCCTTGTTCTACTATTTATTTTTACAGAGTAGAGCACGGCACCCCTTGTGATCGTCTGCAGACAGTACAGGACGATCATCAAGTGCAAGCACAGACTTGAATGGTGAAAATGCTGTTCCAAAGTATGCTATTTATAGAGATTTGTCCAAAATGTGTGTTACTGAGTAGGAAAAATTTACCCACTTTTTCTTCCATCTACCGAGCAACTAAACTACCTTTTATCGTATGCATTGTCCTGTTTGTTTCTATTGTAACTAAGTATTGAAACAACTACAAACTTCCAAATCATTTGCATTGTGCAATAAGTGGTTGATCAAACAAAAACGAAGACTACATAGAGACAGTATAAAAAAACAAGCCCTGAAAAGCCCTAATCCTTCACTAAACCAAAGTGCCTAGACATTACCTACCTGGCTACTGTCGATGCTGGACCTCTCCTCTCCCCATCCTCCCTAGAGGGAAGAAGCCCTCTCTCGGCCCGACTACCAAGCCCAGGGGTGTCATTGCTGGGCAGGAGGGGGCTGACAGCGTCCCCTGAGACCCAGCCAGGGCTCGGCTTCTTGGCTGTGGCGGCGACAGGGGTTACGGGGCCGAGAAGCGAGGGGGCCTCCCGACTCTTGTTGGTGTTGCGCGTGCAGCGGCGGAATTTGAAGGGCTTTTTGTTTCCGCCGCCAGCTGTCGCTGGTTGTTGGCTGCTGTGATCGCGGCCCTGGGAGTCACGTGCCGACGCTCCTCTGGGAGAGAGCGAGGATGTCATAACCTGGCTTCCGTAGTCTAAATTACAGTACTATGAAACAGAACAATGCTGCAGAACCTCTCAAGTATATAAAAAGCTGGAAAGAAGGTTCTTTGGAACAATTTAATAATTGGAAAACTTTCACATTCCTAAAGACAACAAAAAAGCTTAATTTTTGTACATGAACAGTATAATAATAATAATAATAATAATATGCCATTTAGCAGACGCTTTTATCCAAAGCGACTTACAGTCATGCGTGCATACATTTTTTTGTATGGGTAGTCCCGGGGATCGAACCCACTACCACCAGCAATTACAAGCGCCGTGCTCTACCAAGCCCAGCTACAGAGGACCACCAGTACACTTCCACAACATCTTTGGTGGACTTTAAAATGTTAACTAGGACCCCTACAGACCCCAACAATCACAGATGAATCCTCCAAGAAGAAACGCACAGTTCAGAAAGCTCTAAGGAGAACCCTCTCACCTCGTCCAGGTCAGTGAAGTTGATCCTCTGCCGGAGACGGTCCAGCTCCGCCTGGTCGGCGGCACCGAACGATCTGGGTGGACTGACGTGCGGGGAGTGAGGGTGTGTTCTCCTCCGCCCGTGCCAGGTGTGGACTCCGGGGAGATTTCATTGGTCTCGGCTCTCCTTCGCCACGCCGCCTGGCTGAGAACTTCTTCCTGTTCTTCTCCGTCGAGCGGTTGGCCTTCTTCTGCTGGATGCCCCAGTCCTGAAAGGGGACAGGAAGCTTTCAAAAGGGGTGTAGGGTGAAGTTATCACTAAACACTGATGGTCGGTTTTGGATTTCCCCCACAATGTGGTTAAGGTTGGGATTGGGAAAGGGCTGATCCTTGACATTTACCTAGTGGAAACTTCACCCTGGAGCTTTAAAAAGGACAGAGGTCCTTGCATGTGTTTTATATATTAACATGTACTGTTTAATGCTGTACTTCTGCTTGATGATAAGCACATCATGGTTCCCCAAAGGGGACCATTTACAACACACTTGTAATAGACCATTTCAAATCCATGTCTCGCTTTGATCAGCATTGTAGGTAGATTGACAGACTCTAGAGCTAGTCAGTGAGGGGGCTGAATCCTTACTAGAGCTATAGAGTACCACAGTATAGAGTCATAATGCCCATAAAAACCTAGCGGTCAAACAGGGAAATGGTTCCAATTGTTTTTCCACCATTTATTTTTTTCCCCATAGGTCATTTTTTTAGAAACACTTCAAATAAGGGCTGTGTTTCGTGTAGATGAATGGTGGAAAAATGATTGGAACCATTTCCCTGTTTGACCGCTAGTTTTATGGGTAATATGACACCTCCACTTGGGGCTATATCATCGCCACAAACAACTAATGCACACAAAGATTTTAGTGCTCTACAAATCTCCAGTTAGGATTCAGCCTTTTAGTGTCCATTCTCAATGTCGCGTCCCAAATGTCACCCTATTCCAGTAGTGCCCTACTTCACACTCAGACCGGACCCAGGGGCTCTCTGGTCAAAAAGTACTGCAGTGCACTACATAGGGAATAGGGTTCCATTTGGGACGCATCCATTGTCTCTGTACCATGTTGTTGAGCGTGGTCTTCTAGGCTGCTGCCGTTGGTAACGGGTCCAGTTGTGCAGCTCCTGCTCGTCTGCGCAGTCGTCGGGACGCCCCCTGTGCCATGTCCTCCTCGGCTCGCCGCACCTGTTAGAAGGTCGTTGACATGTCCATCGTCAGTCAACACTCTAGAACGGCTTTGGACTGGAGACAGAAGCATGTGCACGACACACACACACATAGTATGTCTCTTTCATATTGGCATACTGTACACAACTCATTCACTCACACACTCACCAGGGTTTCCGTTTACGGTATTGCCGGCTTTTTTGGGCCATAAAATGAAAAAGACGTAAGTAAAAATTGTTGCCAGCCAAAATTGACCAGGATAATTGTTTTCCTCCCAGTGCAAAATAATGCTTTTTATTAATTGATGGAAATACATTTCACAGTCGTGCTTATCGGTCTATTAGGTTATTTTGTTACATTTAGCAGAATTAAAATTTGGGTGTGTGTATTTTCATTAGTCATCAATGTCCCCTCTAAGCTGCGGAGCGCTAAGTAGCGGACTGCTGAAAACATCAGCTCACAACGATAACTTCACTCAACTTTCTAGAGCAGTGGTCACCAACCAGCTTGATCAGATCAACCTCCACTGCCATTCATAGTGAACGCCAAACATTTCTGTGAAAAAAGTCATTGATAAAGCCTTGTGTTCCTATTTTCTTTTTCTTCGTCTCGGGATGTTGGTGGTAGGTGCACCCGATTCACCTGCCCACGACGCCGGTGTAGGCCAACTTTGACATTTTGAAATATTTCATGTGTCTGAAGGTACAATCTCTGCCCTTCCGGGCGGGCTCGGAGAGCAAATCAAGTGCACTATAGGCCCTCACAGCTAATCGGATGGCTCAGATTACCCGTGTCTGTAGTAATGTAGCAGGCATAAAAGAAAGCTACAGCAAAGTTGATACTGTGAGATTTCAAAACACATACTAAGAAACTGTCAACGAATACAGCAAAGAGCTGCTGTTTTTAATGAATGACTTAATGTTTAAGTTCTTACTCCCAGCACTGTCAACACTTTGTATTCAACACTTTTTATAAGCCATAAAATGTGCGTTCTTCCTATTTCCACTCAGCACTACAACAAGCACTGCAGCTGTAATGAATGAGTAGGAAAGTGTATCTATAGTCTTGCTGTTATTATTAGTGGCTGGGTCTTCTTTAATACCGAGGAATATTTCACTTTCTTTGTCCATAGGAGTAACATGAATTTGTGCATGAGGCAGAAATGTTGCAGTGCGACTTGAGTTTCGCCATCAGCTGGAAGACGGTGTCCCTTTTTGGTCAGTCTCAGGAGAGGTGGAGGGATGTTTAGGAGGCGGACCCTCAGTCTGCTGCTCTCTACCTCCGCTGAGACTGACCATCAGATGCAGGCAAAATCAGCTCAAGTACAAATAAAAAAGCAAATTATTTAAAATGTATGCTCACTCAGCTGTGCCTCCTACAAGTAAAACAATAACCGGATATATTACTGGTGCGATCATATACCTACCTCAAATGTTGAAATATATATATATACAGCTCTGGAAAAAAGTTAGATTATCAGTTTCTCTGGTTTTACTATTTATAGGTATGTGTTTGGGTAAAAATAACATTTTTGTATTATTCTATAAACTACTGACAACATTTCTCCCAAATTCCAAATAAAAATATTGTCATTTAGAGCATTTATTTGTAGAAAATGACAACTGGTCAAAATAACAGTGCATTTCAGACCTCAAATAATGCAAAGAAAATAGTTCATGTTCATTTTTAAACAACACTAATGTTTTAACTTAGGAAGTTCAGAAATCAACATTTGGTGGAATAACCCTGATTTCCAATCACAGCTTTCATGCGTCTTGGATGCTCTCCACCAGTCTTTCACATTGATGTTGGGTGACCTTATGCCACTCCTGGCGCAAAAATTCGCGCTCGCTTTGTTTGATGGCTTGCTTGACCATCTCTTCCTCTTGATCACATTCAGAAGTTTTCAATGGGTTCAGGTCTGGAGATTTGGCCTGGCCATGACAGAGGTCTGATCTGGTGGTCCTCCATCCACACCTTCATTGACCTGGCTGTGTGGCATTGGCGCATTGTCCTGCTGGAAAAACCAATCCTCAGAGTTGGGGAACAATGTCAGACCAAAAGGAAGTACGTTTTCTTCCAGGACAACCTTGTACGTGGCTTGATTCATGCGTCCTTCACAAAGACAAATCTGCCCGGATTCCAGCCTTGCTGAAGCACCCCCCTTTAGATCGTCACCGATCCTCACCAAATTTCACAGTTGGTGCGAGACACTGTGGCTTGTAGGCCTCTCCAGGTCTCTGTCTAACCATTAGACTGACCAGGTGTTGTGCAAAGCTGAAAATTGGACTCATCAGAGAAGATGACCTTACTCCAGTCCTCTACGGTCCAATCCTTATGGTCTTTTGCAAACCTCAGCCTGGCTCTTCTTTGCTTCTCATTGATGAAGGGCTTTTTTCTAGCTTTGCACGACCATTCAGCCCTTCCCCTAGAGCCTGTTTCGAACAGGGTCCTCGCGTGCACTTCACCCCCAGCTGCTGTTTTGCCATTCTCTTTATACGTCACTTGGATGTGCCATCCTACGGTTGTTGGAGTGACATTCGAATGAGATGGCGGTCAAACCCGGTCAAGTAGAAGTCGTTTTACGCCCTCTGCCGGTCTGAGCTTTGTAACCCAATGTCTGCTGCTTAACCTTGTTCTTATGAACCGCCGTCTCTGGAAATTTTAAGGATGGAACCCTGCGCTCACTGTATCCCTCTGCCAGTAAAGCCAGAATTGAAACCTTTTCCTCACTCAAAACATTCCTTTTCAACTCTTTTGGCTGGTCAATAGTTATTTTTTTGATTAATATTACTTTTTGAGATACTATTAGAACTATTTTTTGCCATCCAGCTGGTCCTATTGCAAGAGAGAGTTAGTGATGACCACAGCAGTGGTTTTATACTTTGCCTCGTTAAATAAGATTTGGTTCGGTGATCACCTAATCAGTACCTAATTCAGTAGAATGTTGTGTGCCTGTGTTGGAATTCCAACAGACACTGGAATGGAATGGCTGTCATACATGTAGAGATGCTGATTTAATAAAAATGTGCAGTGGTCTCTTAATTTTTTCCAGAGCTGTATATATATATTTTTTAAAATGGCCCAACAACAATGCATTGGCAGGGTAATTCAAGCAAAGCTAATATAAAGTGATAATGTTTCGGGCCTATAGCTTACTGCACACAACCTTCATTGCTACAGTACTGTTTTTAATTGGTTAATGTTGCATAGGCTTACATTTTTTAAGGCATGTTAAAAAGAAATCTGAGAGGTAGATCTCGAGTTTGCATTTTGACTCAGAAAGTGATCTTAACTCAGAAAAGGTTGGTGACCACTGTTCTAGAGTTTTCCCTGTTAACATTATCAGCGTTTCCCTTCACTGTGGCAATTGTGGATTGAATCAACGCAGGTTATTGTCAAGCCCTATATGTTTTTTTTTTTTTCAAAATTCTCATTGGAATGTAAACCTACATTGAACACCACACATTGGCTGCTACTGTAGGCTGAATGATAGAACAGCTAGTATCCATGTTAAAGATGTTATGGGATGCATTTTCTTCATTGTTTTTGATGGTAGGCCACTCCTGGTAGGCCTACATTATGATCAAATAGCCACAGTAGTCTACCACATGGCCAACTGTTTAAACTAGCGAAAGCGGAAACAGCCTCAATGTTCAGAGTAAACGCACGCTGAAGTTGCACAGAATTTTCACAACTTTCAAGCTTACACTCAGCAGACTTGAAATTCTCAGTGCTGGAAATAATTAGAGGGAACATTGTTCGTAATGTATCATTTCTTACCCGCGCACAATGCTAGAACTGCTGCTTTAGCCGTGTTATGCTCTCCTCAGCTCGTTGCTGCTGGAGTAAAACATGTACTTTTATAAGACCAGTCATTGGGCAACAATTCTGAACACAGTCACCTGTCTTAAAAACAGTTTTGATGGCCATTAAAAATAACTACTATTTACTATCAACTGGCACGATTGGCGCGCCTCCCATTCAAGTGCAAAAGGCAAGTCCAGGCATGCTATCAGCACATCACCCACCACTTTGCAATGTGAACTGGAGGCAGTATGAATTTCGAAAAATCGAATTAATTGTTTGAAACCTGAATGTTTTCTTCAAAGCACTATGGGGAAAAATCTAACCATAGAAACATTGAGGCAATTATTTTATAAAGGACTTCCTCATATGCCATTGAAACCAGCATCTCTCCTGTTGGTATTCATATCACCTTTCTTTCATTGTCCGAAGCCAAAATGGCACAATCCCGGTCATATTATCAACCTAAGTTTCTAACGTCCTTTGGCATCAGGTGTACTGTTGGAATGGTGTTTTTTCCCAAGAATTGCATTTAAAGGCAAATGTTTGGAAAATAACGTTTTAGTGTCTCCTTCATTACAGGAGTTGGATGTTCTGTTAAGATGAATACCATAATCTAAATGTAATTTCTGACATTTTGAGCACCGTGGGTGGACGTCCTAATGGGTTATGCACACAATGCATAACATTATGGGTCAGGTACTTTCTCAAATTGGCAGCAAATTAAACTATTTAATGTCACGTTGTATGGCGCCACATTTTCCTAATGGAAACCCACACACACACGTCAAAACAAACAAGATGTGTTTCCGAAGTAGCTTCACAGTTATGACACTGACAGAGTGCATGATTCTAGAGGTGTTTGTTGCTTTCAGAAACATCCTCCAGTCAGAAACGGTGGCTTGTTTGGAGGAATGTTCCTGCAACTAAGCAACAACATTCACAGACCTTACCCTTAGTATGACAAGTATTACAGTAAACTAAACCATAACGTGAGGCATAACGTTAATAATCCAAAACACCATAGTTAGCTACAAACCATTGTATGACATAGCTAATAATAATAATAATAATAATTAACATTACCGATATCAATAACGTTACTTTACCTATCGATTACGTACCTGTGCGGTGTATTCAGTCACCCACTATTAAATGTGTTGGTTTGCTTTTGGGGAGGTCGCGGATTGAGGGGCGATGTCTTGCTGACTACGTAACTAGCTAATTTCCCAACAAAGGCACTTCTAGCCTTGTAGACCGCTAGAATTCCCTCCCACTTCAGCGAGTTCGCGGGAGCCAACTGTCAGTAGCAACAACTAACAACCCCCCCCTTCCTAAGAAGTTCTAACTTAACGAAGTACGGTGACAAAAACCTTCATCGATATCCACTCAAATAGCCTATCGATGCGGTTTATTCATCATTTGGGATACCAATGTAGCTATGCAAATCTAAACTAGTTTACCTTTGTCACTGTTTGGCAACATGAAATTGCACGCCATGGTAACGCTTGACCCCCCCACCACCACCCCCCCCTCCCCGCGAAAACTGGAGGTGAAATTCCGACAATGGAAAATACATTGAAGGCTAACTAACGTTAATGGTTGCATACACTGCCCTTGGAAAGTTTGAACAATTGATGTTCAAAACAAAGCTGGTGTTAAATTCGGAGGGGAAAGTATTGTCAGTAGTAGGAATTACAGTTAAGCTAGGTAACGTCAACTTGCTAACGTAGCTAGTAGCTCACGTTACCTAGCTAGCTGGCCAACTAAAAACAAACAAGATTTCACGGCCTGACAAGATTGCATGCCTAGATAGCTAGTTACCTAGTTAGTTCTTGTTGGCTATAACAGTTTCAAAATGTGTACACGTAGCTGGTTAAATACAATAGCTAATGCCTACTCGAAAATACAGCACCAACCTAGTTTTGTTTGGGTAAGGAGGTAGCTAACTTGATAGCGAGAGCTACGTGATGTGCTACGCTAGCTAGCTGGTGGTGAACTAGCCACTTGCCCTGGCTTGGCTAATAAAAGTAGTGTAAAGGAAATGAATTACCTCAGTGAGTTTTTGAGAAATTCTCGTAACACTTTATAGTCAACGGCTCATTCTAACAGCCAGGAGAAAGGCTGTGTCTCAATAAACACAAATAAGTCGTTTCGGTGTTGATGATGAATCCACTCAGTCAACGTACGCTATCGCCAGTGTCAGCCATTATATTCCCTGTTCAAGGAGGCGAAGGTGATATAAAATAGTAGTGCTACTTGAACAAGAGCCCTCATCGTCAATACTGTTATGTTTTTTCTCAAATGCACACACACATATGTAAGATATATCAAAGTGACTGTAATTATGTATGCCATATTTTACTAATATACGGGCAATCTATTGAATGTACTATTTAGGCTCTCGAATTGGTTAATTAATGGTACGCGTTACGTTGAAGAATGTCAGTGTTTTGCCTAAATGTTGCATTTTTCATACATCAAGTTTAAATGAATTTATTCAAATTGGTCAATGATTTACAGTATTCCACTCACACTACTGCCATGGAAAAATTTTAAATATTCTAACTGTTACAACTCTATTATTGATAAAACACGTTTGTGAAGCAATAGACCTACCTTATCATCTGAGCTGAAAAGTTTGCCACTCACAGACACATAAAACATTGTGTCTTGTATTCCCCTATAATCTATATTAATAATAAATTGAGACTGGAGATATCAAAAACCCACTGCAAAGATTTGCTTAAGTTTACAGAATAAGATGTGCCCGACACCAACCTCACCCGCACTCTTTTCTACAACTCTCATCCAGCTACATGGGGTGTCTCATCCTGCAAATTGATTTTACAGGCATGCTGGAACATGAGCGAAGACAGAACACGAGCTTTGGGTGGGTGGGTAATACCCGGCGAAGGAATATTTGTATAATCCAACTGTAGCTATTTCTGTAAATCCACCATGCTACTCCCCCTCCAGTAGTTGGGTCAGCATTTGTAGTGCAGGAATGTGGGGTGGAAGTCAGGAAACGTATTACAGATCATCTGCTGTATATACGGCAGAGCTCATACCATACTGTTGGCGGCCTTGCAGTGGGTGGAGGAAGTCCAAACAAACTAGTAGTTATTTGCTCTGATTCAAGTGCCGTGTTATGAGTCTCCATCCTTTAGCTCACGTAGCAGACAAGACCTGCTTCATGAGGTGCTACAAACCCATGGCAGGATTAAACAGATGGGTATACAGATAAGATTTACTTGGGTCCCAGCCCGGTAGGGGGTGGAGGGGAAACCAGGCAGTAGATGTACTGGCTAAACAAGCACTTAGTAGTGGGGATGTTGATGTTGAAGTTTCATTGAGCAAGGTAGAGGCAAAAAGACTGATATATACAGTGATGCAGAGATGGCAGGAGCAGTGGAATAGAGATAATAAGGAAGGCATTTATTTCAATTACAGAGGAAAGTCGGGGAGGGGAGGGACGGCAGGAGGGACCAAGAAGAGAGGAGGCTATTTTTACAAGATTAAGGGTGGGACACAGCCAGTTGAATAAGACATTAAATGTGATAGGAAAGCATCCAACAGGAAAGTGTGATTATTGTCCAGGAAACAGAGACCGTGGGAGCATGTATTGCTACAGTTTTTATTTTATTTTTATTTTATTTCACCTTTATTTAACCAGGTAAACCAGTTGAGAACAAGTTCTCATTTACAACTGCGACCTGGCCAAGATAAAGCAAAGCAATGCGATAAAAACAACAATACAGAGTTACACTATGGGGCAAAACAAACAAAGTCAAAAAATACAACAGAAATACATATAATATACAGTGTGTGCAAATTTAGCAAGTTATGGAGGTAAGGCAATAAAATAGGCTATAGTGCAAAAAAAAATTACAATTAGTATTAACATTGGACTGATAGATGTGCAAGAGATGATGTGCAAATAGAGATACTGGGGTGCAAAAGAGCAAAATAAATAACAATATGGGGTGTGGGCGTATGAGAGGGAAAGAGAGAGGATGAGATCTAGTATGAGGGAGAAGGGGATACAGGAAATGAGTTTAAAGAGTATATTGAGTAGAACGTCATTAGATATAGTCTCAAATATTTTGTTATCTTTTTTTTAAGAGCAACTTGGCTGGCAGGTAGGATTTAGTTTCTCCTTGTCTCTGGCCCACACTCCAGTACAGTAGGTGGCGGTAATCCAGCTAGAGGCGCGCCATCCTATGAAAAACTCAAAAGAAGACGACAACGCGGAAGTAGAATTGGAGGCAAGCATACCTCAGTGGAGGCGAGTTTGTTTTGGATTTGAATATTCGTTGTTGGGACTACAAAAGTCCCTGAACTTATTACCGAATGTCAATCCACTGAAAATGGCAAAATTACAGTCTTTGATTGTGTTTGTTAATGAACGTTTAACTGTGGCTGCAGTGGAGATTTTAGACGTTGTAGAGAAAGTGGTCGCCGAGTACCAGGAGGAGATTTGGATCTAAAGAGGAGAATGACCGGCTACGGAGACTTCTACGGATCACACCAGAAATAAAACTATGTAGAATAGACTCCCTCCAGTTCTCTCTCGCTGTCTCTGAGGAGGAGTTATCCCCGAGCAGCAGCACTATGAACAGGAATGGAGCCACAGTCTGGAGGACCCAGCTCCCATACAGATTAAAAAGGAACAGGAGGAGGTAGGGAAGATTCAAGGGCTGCAGGCTGACATCATAGGAGTTCATATTCACTCCTCCTTGTGTGAAAAGTGAACGTGATCAGGAGGAGATCAACTTCAGTCTTTGACTCTTCCCCAAACGGTCAAGTACAGAGAGAGTGACTCTAAACCAGTGAATCGCAAACCTTTTGTCGCTGTGACCCACTTTGACAATCCCAGTGATCCATATAATCAAGACAATGCCTCCAGCCACAGATCAGCCGCAAAGCAGTGATGCAGTAGGACCTGACATCAGCCGACCATTGGATCCCCAACCCTACCACTGAAGAAACCCAGCACCACGTCTAAAAAACCTCACACCGGGAAAATATTGAATTGCAAGGGCCCCTGAACAGGCACATACAGACTCATACAGGAGGGAAAGCCTTTAGCTGTGGTGACTGTGAGAAAAGCTTCAATCGCAAGTGGACCCTAAATGAGCATATCCGAGTCACACTGGAGTGAAACCATTTAGCTGTGATGCCTGCGGGAAGAGCTTCAGACACAAGAAGAACCTAACTGAGCATATCCGAGTCACACCGGTGAAACCATTTAGCTGTGGTGACTGTGGGACAAGATTCAATCACAAGGTTTCTCTTAACAGGCATGTATTGACTCACACAGGAGATAAATCATTTGTTTGTGGTGACTGCGGAAAAGCTTCAGACAGAAGGTTAGCCTTAACAGGCATATGATGACTCACACAGGAGAGAAATCATTTGTCTGTGGTGACTGTGGGAAAAGCTTCAGACACAAGGGGACCCTAACTGCACATATACTGACTCATACAGGAGAGAAACCATTTAGCTGTGGTGACTGTGGGAAAAGCTTCAGACAGAAGGTTACCCTAACAGGCATATATGGGCTCATACAGGGAGAGAAACCATTTAGCTGTGGCGACTGTGGGAAAGCTTCAAGCATAAAGGAGACCTAACTAAACATACACTGATTCACACAGGAGTGAAGCCATTTAGCTGTGATGACTGCGGGGAAAAGTTTCAACAAGAAGGGGAACCTAACTGTTCATTTACTGACACACACGGAGAAAAAACATTTAACTGTGGTGACTGCGGGAAAAGCTTCAGACTCAAGGAAAACCTACCTGTGCATTTACAGACTCATAAAGGTACTGGAGAGAAACCCTTTTACTGTGGTGACTGTGGGATAAGCTTCAGACTCAAGGAAAACCTACCTGTGCATTTACAGACTCATAAAGGTACGGGAGAGAAACCCTTTCACTGTGGTGACTGCGGGAAAAGCTTCAGACTCAAGGAAAACCTACCTGTGCATTTACAGACTCATAAAGGTACTGAGAGAAACCCTTTTACTGTGGTGACTGTGGGATAAGCTTCAGACTCAAGGAAAACCTACCTGTGCATTTACAGACTCATAAAGGTACGGGAGAGAAACCCCTTTCACTGTGGTGACTGCGGGATAAGCTTCAGACTCAAGGGAAAACCTACCTGTGCATTTACAGACTCATAAAGGTACGGAGAGAAACCCTTTCACTGTGGTGACTGTGGGATAAGCTTCAGACTCAAGGAAAACCTACCTGTGCATTTACAGACTCATAAAGGGACTGTAGAGAAACCCTTTCACTGTGGTGAGACTGTGGGATAAGCTTCAGACACTCATTGAACCTGGACAGTAATTATAGAACATCCACAAAGAAAGAAAACAGAACAAAATTGGGAAAAATAAAGACAATTAAGACAGAGATCAGGAGAGTGTCAGGAGATTGGGAATAAGAAAGCAAGATATGGACAACTCTGTTAGGAAAGCAAAGCAACTCTGGATCATTCATGTTGTAGGTTCAAGATAAATATACAGTATGTGTGATTCATTTACTTTTGTAAAACGAGTTTGATTTAATTTCATGATCAAGGAGTGCAGAGTATTGTAGGAAACCAGTCCTAGTCTGTGAGGAAACTCCAAGGCTGTTCAAAGTATGTTGATCTTTTCACCTTATTAGAAACAGGAATTCCTTTCTTTTTTTTTATATATATCTCTCAAGGCTATGAGAGAATGGCAAGACTGATGTTATCAATACATTAAACATGTTATAATTTTCAGAATAAAAAAGGGGGGAGGGGGTGAACTAATGAACCAATCATTGATTCAAGTCCCTGATTAGTGCTGGGCTAAAACAAATGTGCACTCCCTGGGGGTCTCGGGAATGGATTGAGGAACACTGTTCTATTATGTTCTCTAGAGTCCTGATGGATTTAATAATGATGGAAACTGCCTCCAGCCAATGCTAACACCAACCCAATGCATTGAAATCCATTACGGGCAGTGTTTAAGTGCACACTTTGAGAGAAGTGTGGAGAATTGGGACGCAAACAACGGGAGAATCTCAATTGGTTGTGCTTGACTCTCGCGTCCTCACCTCTGTCCTCGCCTCCTTTTGAAAAAGGTAATTGAGGAGAGGCGTCTCCCACTCGCGTGTCATGAGGCAAATTATGTTTACAGAGACGGAATCCCAAAATATACACTACTTGTCAAGAATTTTAGAACACCTACTCATTCAAGGGTTTTCTTTATTTTTACTATGTTCTACATTGTAGAATAATAGTGAAGACATCAAAACTATGAAATAACACATATGGAATGATGTAGTAACCAAAAAAGTGTTCAAGAAATCAAAATATATTTTAAATTTTAGATTCTTCAAATAGCCACCCTTTGCCTTGATGACAGCTTTGCACACTCTTGACATTCTCTCAACCAGCTTCATGAGGTAGTCACCTGGAATGCATTTCAATTAACAGGTGTGCCTTCTTAAAAGTTAATTTCTGGAATTTCTTTCCTTAATACAGTTGAAGTCGGAAGTTTACATACACTTAGGTTGGAGTCATTAAAACTTGTTTTTCAACCACTCCACAAATTTCTTGTTGACAAACTATCGTTTCGGCAAGTCGGTTAGGACATCTACTTTGTGCATGACACAAGTAATTTTTCCAACAATTGTTTACAGACAGATTATTTCACTTATAATTCACTGTATCACAATTCCAGTGGGTCAGAAGTTTACATACACCTAAGTTGACTGTGCCTTTAAACAGCTTGGAAAATTCCAGAAAATGATGTCATGGCTTTAGAAGCTTCTGATAGGCTAATTGACATCATTTGAGTCAATTGGAGGTGTACCTGTGGATGTATTTCAAGGCCTACCTTCAAACTCGTTGCCTTTTTTGCTTGACATCATGGGAAAATCAAAAGAAATCAGCCAAAACTTCAGAAAACGAATTGTAGACCTCCACAAGTCTGGTTCATCCTTGGGAGCAATTTTCAAATGCCTGAAGGTACCACGTCCATCTGTACAAACAATAGTATGCAAGTATAAACACCATGGGACCGCGCAGCCGACATACTGCTCAGGAAGCTATAGAAAATTTGTGGGCAGAACTGAAAAAGCGTATGCGAGCAAGGAGGCCTACAAACCTGACTCAGTTACACCAGCTCTGTCAGGAGGAATGGGCCAAAAATTCACCCAACTTATTGTGGGACGCTTGTGTAAGGCTACCCGAAACGTTTGACCCAAGTTAAACAATTTAAAGGCAATGCTACCAAATACTAATTGAGTGTATGTAAACTTCTGACCCACTGGGAATGTGATGAAAGAAATAAAAGCTGAAATAAATCATTCTCTCTACTATTATTCTGACATTTCACATTCTTAAAATAAAGTGGTGATCCTAACTGACCTAAGACAGGTAATTTTACTAAGATTAAATGTCAGGAATTGTGAAAAACTGAGTTTAAATGTATTTGGCTAAGGTGTATGTAAACTTCCGACTTTAACTGTACGTTTGAGCCAATCAGTTGTGTTGTGACAAGGTAGGGGGTATATAGAAGATAGCCCTATTTGGTAAAAGACCAAGTCCATATTATGGCAAGAACAGCTCAAATAAGCAAAGAGAAATGACAGTCCATCATTACTTTAAGACATGTTCAGTCAATATGGAACAGTTCAAGAACTTTTAAAGTTTCTTCAAGTGCAGTCGCAAAAACCATCAAGCGCTATGATGAAACTAGCTCGCATGAGGACCGCCACAGGAATGGAAGACCCAGAGTTACTTCTGCTGCAGAGGATAAGTTCATTAGAGTTACCAGCCTCAGAAATTGCAGCCTAAATAAATGCTTTACAGAGGTCAAGTAACAGACACATCTCAACATCAAATGTTCAGAGGAGACTGTGTGAATCAGGCTTTCATGGTCGAATTGCTGCAAAGAAACCACTACTAAAGGACACCAATAAGGAGAAGAGACTTGCTTGGGCCAAGAAACACGAGTAATGGACATTAGACAGGTTGAAATGTGTCCTTTGGTCTGGAGTCCAAATTGGAGATTAATGGTTCCCACCGCGTGTCTTTGTGAGACGCTGTGTGGGTAAACGGATGATCTCTGCATGTGTAATTCCCACCGTAAAGCATGGAGGAGGAGGTGTTATGGTGTGGGGTGCTTTGCTGTGACACTGTGATTTATTTCGAATTCAAGGCACACTTAACCAGCATGGCTACCACAGCATTCTGCAGCGATACACCATCCCATCTGGTTTGGGCTTAGTGGGACTAACATTTGTTGTGTTGATGTCTTCACTATTATTCTACAATGTATAAAATAGTAAAAATAAAGAAAAACCCTGGAATGAGTAGGTGCTTGTCGTATATGATGAATGGTGGCAATCATCGCTGTCAACAAAGAGTCCATCCATGCTGCATCGTGTCAGAAGTTTTTATTCATACCACGAGGTTACAGCATAGATTACAGACTCGCGAGGTCCGGAGAGCAGTGTCCTCCAATTCTAATGTCTGCTCTGCTCTATCTTCTTCGAAATGTACCCCTATTTATAACCAATGCAACAAGATGGGCTCCCTCTTCTGGCCAATCACCAGTTTACAACACACTTCCTGTCTATTATATGTTACATTATACTAAACATTGCCTTTTGATACTAACATAACCAACATTCCATTTCTTCATGAAAAACATTTAAAACAGTCATAATTTCCATACACTACATTTCCCCCTTCGAGACTAAACTAAGTCTCGAAAACAAACAGAATATAATTATGACCAGTAACAATTTATCTTATTGAATATCCTTAACCTTAAACCCAAAAACATTCTCCTCTAGAGTGTAAATACCTTTCTTATGAAATATGAATAACTGTTGATGAAATGTTAACACATTACTATGAAATATGAACATTACTATGAATTATGAATAAATCTTTATGGAGTGTGAGAGCGAAAAACCTGTCCGGCAACCTTTGTTCCAAATCCATCCATCCATCAATCAAGACAGTAAAATTCTCTCACGGTCCCTCTGCCCCAGGCAACCACCGCGGTACTCCAGATAAACTCATAAACCATGTAAATACATTTGAAACTATGATGCCACCAAATACACATGTTTCCCCTGCAAACAAAATCCTATCCAGAAACATCCACTCTCAGGCTGGTCAACCCATAGGACTTGAAAGGGAATCTCTCCCTGCCTAAACGTCCCTTTCCTAACCCCATCGAAATAAACAAAAGCATCTAAGATCCTCATCTGCATTCAATAACATCAAACATCATTCTACTAAAATCAATACCTAAGAATATGACACCATTATGTATTACACATCAAATATGTCTATATTTCATTGCATCCACTGGAATGTAGTCCACTACACTTCATCTCCTCCGTAGTCTCCTCCTCCAATAGACTTGTTGATGATGGAATCAGCCACACCCTCCTTGTTTCATCTCCTCCAGTCATATTGTCCCTTCATATTGTCTTTGAGTCACATGTTCCCCCAAATGCTTCTGGAATGAAAAGAAAAGAAACGACCAAACAGTATCTTTTGCAAAACAACATTTTGAAATTAAACATCAATATCCACTAACAATCTAAAAATGATATATAAATGATGCATGAATCACATAAACCCATTCCCCCTTGATTCATAAATCATACTAAAAATCACACTACTATTGAAAAAAATGTAAAAATGATCAAATAATCAAAAAGGATATTTATCCATCAGTAGTCCATCTAGATCCCCTCGTCCATCTTCGTCCAGATCAGGAACAATCAACAACGGCATCTGAGTGTTGTCTCCAGGCATCACAACTCCAACCCATCTTAATATCATAGCTTTTGCAAAGGTCAGTAACAAAGTACAAAAACAAAACATGACACACAACGCTATCAGAGCTGCGACTAAAATCTGACCCATCACTGCCCCTACTGGCCTAACTGATCTTGCAACCAAATCCTATCAAATCTCCCAAACAATCCCTTATAATGCATCTATAACCCCAATGATATTATCTGAACTATCTGGACTCAAAGTATAACTAATATTTATTAAAATGATCTTCCCAAATGTTACACCATACCATGAATGAAGTCCCCCTTCTCCCTTAAACTTACCCTTCAATGATAGGCTTGAAGACTATGACATGTAGCCATGTCACCCTTTTAACCCTAGATTTAGCTGTGTCCGGTGCTATCCCTCTTATAATAGTAGAAACCTCATATGGAAGCTTCAACGTTGACATGTAACAAAATCCTGTCCATCCCTAATGTAAGAATATAGATGCTTTATCATCACAAACCCTCCAAATATCTCTAAAATTCCCCATAGTCACACTGTCAGTCAAAAGCTAATCTTTTAACCATCAAAGTCCTGCTCTTCTTACTACCTGATATATAAAAAGTAACCTATATTCCCATAAACATACCCCCTACCTCATATGTTTTATTAGAACAACAACAACCTTTATCCCTCAATGGTTACACCTCAAATGCTTCAGAGTTTGCGGTTACCTGACTTTACTTTCCATCTAACAATTCCCATAGGGTAATCCATTTACCCAAGAACACTTAAACCCTACTGTTCTGACAACTACATTATTTTATCGGTCAATGACTGTTGCTGATACCACAGTTATGACAAAGCATAACACTGACCCATACCCGCTAGAGGCTGCGCAACCGAGTCCAACACGTCTTGGGCTGGCATCCCCAACAGACATCAACCTCAAGATTCCTCACTGATTCTTACAGAATGAGTTAATCTATCTCTAATTTTCACAACAGAGGAACGAGCAGCACTGATCAGATGCCCCCCTCTGTCATCAAAATCAAAAAGACCCCATCCTGCAGCTTCCATGATGAATCTCTCTTCTCCATTTCAGATTAATCTATATTGTTTCTATCTGCTCTCCTATTTTCCATAACCTCCTGAGTCCCTCTTGCTACCTCTAATTTCAGAAAAGTTTTTGTCATCCTTCCTACATTTGCTATTACCATCGTATCATTAATCCCTTCCCAAAGTTACCATTAACGTTGTTGATTTAGTCGATGAATTAAAACCCTTAATTCCCTCTAGTGGGAAACTACCAACATCCTATTCGATTATTCCCTGTTGGAGTGACTACTGTAATAAACTTATCCTTAACTCCCTCTATGACTGTGGAACGTTCTACAGACTTCAAATCTTCCATTATAAGCTTCACTTTACGAATTACATAGCCCTTTAACCAATAATTCTTAACCGGAACAAATGTCTATGCTTTCATAATTATCTCTCTCTCTCTGTGAAAGAAACGTCATCATCCTAAATGACATATTATTATTATTATTATCCTAACTCTAATAACAGTATTTTCCCCCTATAATTGGTGCTGGACCCCTATAATCAACCTAGTTTTCCCAAAGCTCTGAACTCTTTACTTGTACTTCCATCCATCACCACTAGTGTCACTTTTTCCCCCTTTCAGTTCTACCTCTAAACTTTAAACCTTTTGATTATAACAAAAGGTATCCACAATTACCTTGATCTTCCTATTCTAAAGTGTCATTCATTACTGTTCTCTCTCTCTCTTACTACTAACTTTAAAACTTAGCTTACTGTCTCAGAGTTCCTTCAACCCTAATCTACTCCTAACTTATTTTAATCTAATCTTTTCTCTCATAACATTTAAAACCTTTTCCCACTGATTTATTGACAAAATTCCTTCCCCACCAATTTTTAGAATACGTGATTGGGAAAGTTCCCCACCTGCTTCTGACTCATTACACACAGACTTGGCAAAACCGACTAAACACCTTTAGCCTAACCTCAAATCTCTTGGTGTAAGGATGTAACCCAGAATAACAGTCACTCTATTAAGTTTATTTTCCCAGACAGATTGTCTAACAGGCAATCTAATACATTATCATCCTTCCTATGACATTATCTTTTAAGCAAATGATTCCCAAAAACCCTACTTCTTAAAATATTCTACCAGACAGTCAGTCGTCTAGTGTGCCTCTGATTGAACACTTCAATTTACACCATGCATCTCTTCCTACAATGTCATTGGTATATTGTCTCTTTTAATTCCTATTTGACTTCTATAGCAGAGCTCAATTGATTCCTTAAGAGTAATTAAACTGTTTTACTACTTCCAATCCCTATCCTGACCTAATTAGTTTATTTTACAGAGTGATATGTTTAACCTCTTTAGGCTGAACCCAGATAAGTTTTTCCCCTATTCACTATCACTTCTAATGGTCGGTTGTTTTTACTTCAATTGTTGGCTATTTTCTCTTCTTCTCTAATCGATGCTCTCAGCTGATACCCCCTTCCGGATATTGTTCAGTTGAAGCTGTAACAGTGATTGTTGATTTGGTTCACTCTGATTCTTCATAACCAAAACTTCTCTTCTCCACCAGTTGTATGATTGAGTTTTCAGAGTTTCTTCGTCTTGTTCTTTCTCGTTGTTGACATATCAGTATTCTTCAAAAGGTTATCTTCTAAGTTCTGTTCTTGAAATATCATCTTCTTACTAGTGGCCTTTCCTTTGGCCTCACTGTATTATTCTTTTCCTTCAATTCTTGAGGTCTTCATCCAGTCGTGTTACTTCTTCCACTTCTCCATTTCTTCTTTCCTCTCTTGCCACTTCCCTCTGATCACAGAGTCACCTCCACCCATGACCTCTCATCAATCACTCTCATCTTCATCATCCTCTTCTCCTTCACGTTCCAGACATCTCATTTTCTTCCGTCTTCTGGATTCATCTTCATCGTTGTTTCTGCGGGTACCCTATCTATTATTTGTCTATATTTCTGATGCAATAATCACTCCTGGATAATCATTGTAAGCTGAGAATAAACATCCCTAAGCTCTACTTTTAAACCTATCTTATCGCTGACATATTTTATCAATTTCTGTTTGAGAATGAAGGGCAACTTTTGTTTCACTTGCCAGATACCCTAGCAACACTTTAATTAAAGGATTACCCCTATTTCAACCCGTGTAATGACTTTCATAGTCCTGATATCTTTTTCCCCATTGTAACAACCCTTTTATATTCCTTTATTGTGAACTATCTTATTTTAAACTATATAGCCTATGTAGGCTTCCCCCCTGTAATTCTTAATATAAATCTAACAACTCCAAATAAATCCAAATAAGTCAATTAAAAATCATGAATAATTAAAACCAATTTTTATTCCTATATCCTATGTCCCCAATTTATCCATTAGTGTTGACTATATTACCACAACCCATCAAATGCAAGTAAATTAGTCAACTTCAAAGCAATCCCCAAAAACAAACCGTTCAATACTACAATTCCCATCAAACCCCAGTGATACACAGAGCATCCAAAATGCAATTTTAATGAAATAGTATTTGCCAAGCCTATGTAAAATCGTCATAACATCACATATCTTATAACAGTAACCTTTTGACTTGATCTTCTGCCGCGTCACGTGATCACTTCCTGTATCTCCTCGCTCCCCCTCTCTCCTGTCTCTCATGACAAGGGACAAAGACACAAGAACATCCTTTAGTAGTTAATGCCATCACTGAGTATTTCCAACCATTCAATATTCATCCGTTCTACATTCGCTCTAAGACTTTAACTCAGGACTAATTATAGATCGCCCAAAAACCTTGATTTTAATCCGTCATTTAATTATCTAATTCACTCTATTATAATCCGTTACCATATATTTAATTTATAAATTCAATAGGTACCCAAACAAGTTTCATCTTAACCCACTGCCGTTTAAACTTATAAAATTCGTGTTAAACTCTCCCTTGTGCCTATTTGTTCCGTCGTCTGTGTTCCTCTGTCTCCCCCTGCAGTTTAACCAATGTGTTGTTTTGCAGAATCCCACGCATGCGCAAATATCATTTATTACATAGATCGCTCCAAAACATTTCATTTAATTTTAATCGTCTTTTAATTTAATTAATTATACTCCGTCAACATATATTTGATTTATAACTTTACTACATCTCGCCAAATAGTTTCACGTTCGAACAACAGCCGTTTAACCCCTAGGAGATTTTTCCCCAAAATCTCTCTATTCTGTGACTATTGTCTCTTCATCTGTAGCTATCTCACCCCCTGCATGGAAACCCCAAAGACCTATGACCTTAAGCCACCATTTTGTTTTGGAGGCTCAGCGCGACCCCATGTTGTAGTCTTACCCTGTAAAACCCCGCGCATGCGCACATCCAATCAAAAAACACATTTTCACCTCCACCAAACGGATAACAGTCCAGCTGTACCTTCCATTCCCCTCCTAGTCAACCAACATTTACCAGCGCTCACAAAACATACAACCTGACTTACAGACAGTGACAAATTTAAGAGACTTTCACCCGTCGCAACGGAATCTCTAAGGATACGTTAGCATGTAGCACACAACACAATTAGCATTAGCATTAGCAGTTAGCATTAGCCTGAAGTACACGGTGACACAAAACACATTTAGCCGTTAGCATTAGCCGTTAGCCTTAGCCACGATGTACCACGTGGCCTGAAACAATCAAGACTGAGCTGTAGCCTCTAGCTAACTGCGGCCTACTACCCAAATCAATATCCTGCACCGCGCCTAATCATCATCACAATTATCAATATCTCCGTCTAACTTTTTTTGTTGCCGTAAGTTCTGGATAATCATAGAGAGGTTACCCCATGCATTACAGTTCGTCAACCATACGATGAGTATATAACATGCATATAATCCATCCAGCTTAATAATTCTCCAGAATCAACCTTACACCACCTAACGCGTTGCAAGGATTTCATGGCCCATTCAGAAAGAATCGCCTCCTCGAGGTCTTTTCCAGATTCACGGTGCCCCTAACTATGCAGACGTCTCCCAACATTTATTCTCTACCAATCCATTGTCCTAAACATGCTATTATTCCCCATTTACCCATCAACCAAATTTAGAATATTTGTTATCAGACTCCCAATCAACAGCGATAACGCCACCAGAGGCACGGTCATAAGGATACATTCCTCCAGTGTACACAAGCAGTAACAAAACCAACAACTTAGCTGTGTTTAGTGGGTCATGACTCCAGACCAAAGTTAGCTTGAGTTAGCTTGGCGACTCCAAATGCAGCAAAGAAGGATTGCATAATCCCTCCTGGCAAGCTCCGCCATTATGTCGTATATGATGAATGGTGGCAATCATCGCTGTCAACAAAAGAGTCCATCCATGCTGCATCGTGTCAGAAGTTTTTATTCATACCACGAGGTTACAGCATAGATTACAGACTCGCGAGGTCCGGAGAGCAGTGTCCTCCAATTCTAATGTCTGCTCTGCTCTATCTTCTTCGTGTACCCCTATTTATAACCAATGCAACAAGATGGGCTCCCTCTTCTGGCCAATCACCAGTTTACAACACACTTCCTGTCTATTATATGTTACATTATACTAAACATTGCCTTTTGATACTAACATAACCAACATTCCATTTCTTCATGAAAAACATTTAAAACAGTAATAATTTCCATACACTACATGCTCTAAAACTTTTGACCGGTAGTGTATGTGTAAAGTGATCCAAACAAACGTAGCTAGTTGTGCCAGCCATTTTATAGATACATTGACAAGTAGCATCTTTAAATGTGTGCATGCTTTTCTCCTTAGAGAAAACAACAGCTGATTCAAAGGGGGTTTGGCGGATTTTAAAACACTTCCACACTAGCCGGGGAGGATACTCATGAGTATTCTCGGCGGGAGGAGGCTATCCGAAGATTGGAGGACACTCCTCCGTTTGCCTACTAACAATTGACACTGGCCTTTTCCGTTTTGGCAAAAGTTTGTCCTCAGCCCTCTCTCCTCCGCCCTCTCTCCTCCATGATCCGGAAACCGATGAGTGGTCGAGGAGAGTGTCAGTTTGTTAGTAGGCAAATGGAAGAAGGTCCTCACGTCCTCGATAGCCTCCCTTTTGGTGAGGAAAAACAATTGTATCCTTCCTTCACGGAAGAGTTTTGAAATCTGCAACACCCCCCTTTGAATCAGCTTTTTTTGAATGAGAAAAGCATGCAAACATTTAAGAACGATATCCACCTTATCCTTTTATCTATAAATTAGGTTTTTATCACTAAATTTATTTAGAGATTCCACCATGTGAACATAATTTGCCTGATGACGCGCGATTGGAGAAGGAGTCTCATTTCATACAAGCGCATTGTTGTCCACTTTCTCCCCTCGCCGACTGTCCTTGCTTACCTTTGACCTTTTTCAAAAGGAGGCCAGAGAGGACGGAAGAGAGAGGACGCAGGAGTTGAGCAAATCGAATTGAGAAATGGCCACTCTCCTCAACCACTTATCATTGAGGGAGTTCGATTAAGCTGCTCCGAGTTGAACCGGGCTATGACCCGTTACGTGACCGGGCGAAGTTGGTGAAGGAGGGTGTGCCCTGCTCAAATAGAACAGTAATCTGCTGCACTGTCATATTGCCAACAATTCAGCATGGTGCATCGTTCAGAAACATCCATCATCTCTTTTTTCATAAAATATATATTTGAATTTTCAATCTAGTTTTCATTGGGAAAAGCAATCACTTTTGCCTGTGAAAACACAGAATCCTACTCGTGACTCTACGTGCTTAACATACATCTTTTTTTGTTTGTTGCCGACTTCACAGTCATCTGTCCAGAATGCAGTCAACGCTAACCCGGTTCACCTGGGGCATTAATCAAATCCCCTCAGTTTCCGGGTCACAGAGGAGAGGAGGACGGATGAGTCGAGGAGAGGATGGACTTTGGCCCAATTGAGAATCTCCTAAAGCTCATGTACGCACCAGCAATCCACACTATATTATCTTTGTTGATTTACAAATAAATAACCATAGAACATATCATCATTCATTTTTCTCCTCATTGTGCTGTGAAGAATAGGTGTAAATGTTGCTTTCTTGATTGAATTGGTGTTTGTTTTGTTTTGCATCAATATTCACTTGAGTGGGATTTTTATACCATCACAAGATAATCAACTCTGGTTATTATTACCCCAGTAAGTTCTCTGAAAGGATGTTAAAGGAGTAGTTCACTATTTTACAACTTGATGTTAGATGGTTCCTCACCCTGAAAGTTGTCTATGGGCCAGGAGAAACTGTAATCCATGGTTCAGTTTTCTTTAAACAGCCACTACCCAGCTAGCATATTTGGTTCCTTGGAAGTTATTGGTTCTGGGAACAAAGCCATACATTTCCTGACCGGTAAAAGGAACATGTTTTAAACATTCTTAGAACGGAAGTAAAAATGTGCCTGTTCTGGGAATGTAAACTTTTAGGTTGCAGGGAGGTTCTGATAACTTTTTGCTATCGTTCCCTTAAAGTTTTTTCCAGGGAGGTTTTATTAACGTTCTGAGAACATGTTTCAATAAGACTTTTAATAACAAGCACAGATAGGATACATGGAATTTCATTTGCTTTGGCATTAATCATACAAACATGATTTTTTTATTGTGGCACGGTGTCAGTGAGATTCAAACCTATAAACATATTTTCTCTATAGTCCACTGCGCCTCCAGGATGGAGCTAGCATGCCATGTTTTTTTTTACTCATACAAAGCTGTTCATTTTAGTCTATACAAACAGACCCCGTTTCAAACGAAACAAGCACTCAAGATCAGGTGTGGCCAATTAATGGGCACTTAACAAGATAGAGAGAGTTTTGTTGTTGCTGAGAACGGAATGTATATGTTTTTAAATAACATTCTTATAACATTCTCGGAACATTACTAAAGTTTTCTTGTGCCTCCAGCCACAGATCAGCCTCAAGCAGCGATCCAGTAGGACTTAACATCAGCCCACCATTGGGTCCCAACCCACCATTGAAGAAACCCAGCACTAAACCAAGCACCACGTCTGAAAAACCTCACAGTGGGAAAAACTTTAATCGCAAAGGGCCCCTGAACAGGCACATATGGACTCATAGAGGAGAGAAACCCTTTAGCTGTGGTGATTGTGGGAAAAGCTTCAATAGCAAGGGGACCCTAAATGAGCATATAAAGACTCATAGAGGAGAGAAACCATTTAGCTATGATGTCTGCGGGAAGAGCTTCAGACAGAAGGGGAACCTAACTGAGAATATCCGGATTCACACCGGAGTGAAACCATTTAGCTGTGGCGACTGTGGGACAAGCTTCAATCAAAAGGGCACTCTTAACAGGCATGTATTGACTCACACAGGAGAGAGACCATTTATTTGTGGTGACTGTGGGAAAAGCTTCAATCAAAAGGTTACTCTTAACAGGCATCTACTGACTCGCACAGGAGAGTGACAGCAGGAAAAGCTTTAGAAACAAACTGACCCTGGACCATGAACATCTACAAAGAAAGAAAACAGGACAAAAACAGAAAAGAAGAAAGAAAATTAAGACACAGAGGAATTCCAGTGTTATGGATGTGACATTTGCACACAAAATCACAAACAAAATGTCTGACAGAATGGACAAACAACATAAATGCAACTTTTGATTTCTGTGTCTGTAGGACCCCTTGGGTGGGGAGTGTCATGGAAGGGATCTGAACCTTGGCTTCCACGGCTGAAACTATGGTTTTATTTGGAAATGTCAAACTCAGGTTAACGTTGCTATGGAATCGCCTAGATCTGTCAGGAGATGGGAATAAAAAGGCAGGATATGGACAACTGTTAGGAAAGCAAATATACTCCAGATCATTCATGTTGTAGGTTTCAGATATTTACTTTTGTAAAACTGTCTATGTAAATAAAGTTTAATTTTATTTGAATGACAATGTAATTATCAAACAGTGCAGAGTATTGTGGGAAACCCGTCCTGCTCTGTGAGGGAAGTCACACGGCTGTTATTCAAAGTATGTTGATATTTTCACATTATTAGAAAGGGGAATTTGTGGTTGTTTGTTTTGGAATATCTCTCAGGTGTGATGAGAGAATGGTGAACTGATGTTATTAACTGATGTTTTGAATAAAAAACAACTAATTAACCAATCATCATGGACTTGATTAGAAACACGTGATAGTGCTGGGCTAAAACTAAAATGTGCACTCATGTACCATCAATCCACACTCCTTTCCAGATTGCATTTCTTTACCTTGATACACCAGTCATTTTATGACCCGTTGTTTTCCACAGTATCTGTTGATTTACAAAGAAATAGGCTAACCATGAAGCAGACGATACTCGATTACTTTTTTCTCCTTATGGTGCTGTGGCAAACAGGTGTATCATTGCATTCTTAAGCGAATAAAATCATGTTTATTTTGTTTTTCATCAGCATTCACTTATGTGAGATTTATTATAAGTATCTTTGGTATCTCTGTTGATTTACAAAGAAATAACCATGAAACAGAGCATATCATGACTAATGTTTCTCCTTATGGTGCTGTGGTGAATAGGTGTAATCTTTGCGTTCTTAATCTAATGAAATCATATTTATTTAGTTTTTCATCAGCTTGTGTGGGATTTTTCTAGCCTGCTTGCCAGTCTCTGTTCTGCTATTACATTCAACTGTTCTGCTATTACATTCAACAATTCAATTTGTACTTCATGTCATTTGCCAAAGAAGGAGTACAAGGAGTGGAATGTTACAGAGACAGGTACTAGGGTTTTTCATTATCTCAAGATAATCAACTCTGGTTATTATTACCCCAGTAAATTATCTGAAAGGATGTTAATTCTCATCTCAACTCATGATCTACAGACTCTACAAGTCTGTTATCCCCCCCCTTGAAGGGCATCTCTACAACCTCATAATGTTTCATCTCATCTGTTACTGCATACTGGATATTTAAGTGGTGTAATGCCCTCGAGCCGGTGTTTGGAGGATATATTGGCACTGGTGATATATTGGCAAACCATGCCAATATATCCTCCAAACACCGGCTTCGAGGGCATTATCACTTTTATACAACGGGTTACCAACATATTCAAATAATTATGGACATATTTTCATTACAAACGTTATTTTGATGAATTTATTCATACTATTTCATCCTTCCACAAGATATAGTCCCGACAGAAATCTAGGGTTGCTACCTAAGCTTCGGCTGGTCGTTTTTTCTATCGGTTCGGTTGCTAGAAACGCGACCCAGTCTTTCTTTTCTAAATGTTCCATTGCCATACTGGCTGGCAATGTTCTTATCCCTTGCTTGCTAGCTAGCCAACTACGGCTACCTTACAGTCGCGATCAAAAAGTGCAGCTAGAAAAACAGCAAAGTAGCCGCATTTGCATTTGTTTAGCTTTTTTCTAGTGACATTTAGTTGGATAAATCCATAACAATTAGCTAATGAGGCGCAATTTCACCTGTCATAGAAAATGTGCTCTCTCATCAGGACACTGTTGTTCAGAGGAGCTAGCCAACAACACAGCTACAGTAACACAATCACTTCAAACTGAAGCTGGAAAGACTGCAAACTAGTTGCACTTCGTCTCGTTTTGACCTTTTCTCAATTGACATTTCTTTGTATATATCCATAAAAATGATGCCAGCTGATTCATGATTTCGACTGGCTGAGAAACGCTGCCTGCCTGTCTGTCTCGTCCCGACTCCCGACACGTTCATTACTATGGGACAGCTGGAGATCGAATTTGAATATTGAAACAATGTTGCAAATGTTGGAGAGACGTACAGCAAGGTTTATACAAATCTCCGCTGTTGAAAACTAAATGTGAGATCATGTCTAGATGCTTTTTATAGTGGAGATCAAGTTCATAAATTGCTTGGCTGGGCTGATGAGACAGTGGATTGCGCAGTCAGATGGAACAGAGTAAATAGGCATTTTAATGTCATAGATTTAGCCTGTGGTAACTTGTGGAACAGACAACAGCTGGAATGCAGTTTTAAGCAGCAATTCCAGTAGAACCACCCGTTGTATAAATTCCATTATTATATTGATTATTTTAAACATTTTACATGATCACACTCGACATATCAACCTTTAAACCACATTATATTCTTATAGCGCCAGCTCACAACTCCATCCCACTAGGGCGCTGTTTTCTTTTTTGGGACTCGCCAACCGCTGACAAACAGAAAATAAGAAAACAACACGGAAGTAGAATTAGAGGGAAGATTTTTTTGATTTTACACCAGGCACATTCCTTGCGTAGACGCAGTGAACTGAGTACCGAACTCTCTGTCCTCTGAAAATGTCTAAACTACAGTCTTTGAGTGTGTTTGTTAGTGAGCGTTTAATGGTGGCTGCAGTTGAAATTTTTGACGTAGTAGAGAAAGTGGTAGAGGAGTATCAGGAGGAGATTTCCCCGATCTAAACAGGAGAATGATCGGCTTCAGAGACTGCTGCCCGGATCACACCGGAGATAAAACTACGTAGAATAGACTCCCCTCCAGTTCTCTCTCGCTGTCTCTGAGGAGGAGGTTACCCCTGAGCAGCAGCACTGTGAGCACGAGAGCCCCAGTCTGGGTCAGGAGGACCCAGAGCCCACACCGATTAAAGAGGAACAGGAGGAAATCAGGACATGTCAGGAGGTAGGGCAGCTTCAAGGGCTGGAGGCTGACATCATAGAGTTCATATTCACTCCTCCCTGTGTGCAAAGTGAATGTGATCTTCCCCAAACCCAGACTGTGGAGGACAGAGGGAGTGACTCTAAGCTGTTGGATCTCAAACCTTTGAGGAAACCCCCAAAAAACAGCACCATGTCTAAAAAACCTCATTGCTGCCATGACTGTGGCAAATGCTTCACTCAGGTTGGCCGACTGAAGATGCACTCGAGGATTCATTCAGGGGCTAAACCATTTAGCTGTGGAGACTGTGGGAACAGCTTTAAGCTGAAGGGAGAACTAACCAAACATATATTGATTCACACAGAAGAGAAACCATTTAATTGTGGTGACTGTGGAAAAAGCTTAAATCGCAAGGTTAGCCTTAACAGGCATATACTACTTGTCCACAAAGAAGGAACTCAGTACGAAAATGGAAAGAAGAAAGGAGCGAAACCATTTTGTTGTGGTGACTGCGGGAAAAGTTTCACTCGTAGGCAGACCCTGAACAGACATAAAATGATTCACACAGGAGAAAAACCATTTAATTGTGGGTCCTGTGGGAAAGGCTTCAATCGCAAGGAGACCCTCATGGATCATATCCAGAATCATACAGGAGAAAAACCATTTAGCTGTGGTGACTGCGGGAAAAGCTTCAACAGGAAGAGGAACCTAACTTCTCATTTACTGACTCACACGGAAGAGAAACCATTTAGCTGTGGTGACTGTGGGAAAAGCTTCAAGCAAAAGAGTGACTTAACCAAACATATAATGATTCACATGGAAGAGAAACCATTTAAATGTGGAGAATGTGGAAAAAGCTTCAATTACAAGGTTAACCTCAACAGGCATATACTGTTCATCCACAAAGAAATAAAACAGGGAGATAGTGGAAAGAAGGAAGACAATTAAGACAGAGATCTTCTGTCAGGAGATGAGAATAAGAAGCAGGATATTGACAAGCCTGTTAAGAAAGCAAAGCAACTCTGAATCATTCTTCTTGTAGGTGGGTCGTTCCACGAAATAAGTGCCTTTTGCATCCCTTTGATGTTTTAAGTAGAAATTGTGCACAAATATTGAATTTTAAAGCCTGTTACAGTAAATGAAGTGCCCTTTAATATAACCTAGACCATGTGGAAAAATCAATAAATAAAATGTTTTATATGAAGAAAGACTTGCTAAAGTGCCAAAATTCAACATATTTGACATATGTCCCTCTGTGCATCCTCAGTGACTTCTAGGAAGAGTTTAACCCACTTAACCCCAACATTTGTCAAAGTTTTGACCATCATTGTAAAGCCCTAGTTATTTGGTTGCTTTGACAAAGTCATTTCTGAAGATTATTATTTATTAGTGATTCATTTTAAGGTAAAACAAACAACAACCTGTCCCTCATTTTAAGGTCAACCCTGTTACGTGAACTGAACTCCGTTTTAATATGGAATGTAATTATTCCTTTTTAAATATGTTTTTCAAAAGAGACATTGAACATCTAATAGTCAAATCATAGTGTAAATACATCACGAGGATTTATGGCTGATTTAGTATGAAGTCATCAACCCTGTTACTTTATTTGGCACTTAATAGGCACTTGCTATATAATTTTTTTATTTAACCTCTTGAGATGGGAAAAGGTGTTTTTTTATGGCTCTAATTATCATTTAAAAAATCCCCAGCACAATCCGTCTGTTTAAGCTAGAGATATGTTTTTTTGCATGGGCTGCGTCTCAATCTACCGCATCCGCCGATGTCGGCCTTCCGCATCTGTGGTGGAAGGTGGCAGAGCTTACAGCGGTGTTTGTCAGACCAGGAGACATCCCGACAATCCTTCTTCTCACAAAAAACGTCTGTAGCATCCGAACTAATATGACCCCTGTATGGAAGGATGAGACTCTCATGAACATGATGGTGTTTGCTCTCTACGACCCCCACCAGCGTCATGGGACTCATCTGAAGGTAACTTGGTACTGGGATGAAAAATGAATGGAAGTTCCATGTCAAAGATATACGGGTAATTACACAAAACAGTTTTTTATGAGCTTTCTTATATCGCTCAGATATAGGACAGACGGTTCAAAAACATACCTCCTTTTGATTTATGTTTGGACTGTTTTCCATGTAAGAATCTGTTATTCAATGTGTTTCTATGGGCTAGAGTGGCCTTTTATTGTCCCCAGCACAAGGTGCACCTGTGTAATGATCATGCTGTTTAATCAGCTTCTTGATATGCCACACCTGTCAGGTGGATATATTATCTTGGCAAAGGAGAAATGCTCACTAACAGGGATGTAAACAAATGTGTACACAGAATTTGATACATCAAAGGGTCCTAAAAGTCTAAATTACAGTGAGGGAAAAAAGTATTTGATCCCCTGCTGATTTTGTACATTTGCCCACTGACAAAGAAATTATCAGTCTATCATTTTAATGGTAGGTTCATTTGAACAGTGAGAGACAGAATAACAACAAAAAATCCAGAAAAGCATGTAAAAATGTTATAAATTGATTTGCATTTTAATGAGGGAAATAAGTATTTGACCCCTCTGCAAAACATGACTTAGTACTTGGTGGCAAAACCCTTGTTGGCAATCAGAGGTCAGACGTTTCTTGTAGTTGGCCACCAGGTTTGCACACATCTCAGGAGGGATTTTGTCCCACTCCTCTTTGCAGATCTTCTCCAAGTCATTAAGATTCGGAGTGTGACGATGGCAACTCAAACCTTCAGCTCCCCTCCACAGATTTTCTATGGGATTAAGGTCTGGAGACTGGCTAGGCCACTCCAGGACCTTAATGTGCTTCTTCTTGAGCCACTCCTTTGTTGCCTTGGCCGTGTGTTTTGGGTCATTGTCATGCTGGAATACCCATCCACGACCCATTTTCAATGACCTGGCTGAGGGAAGGAGGTTCTCACCCAAGATTTGAAGGTAGATGGCCCCGTCCATCATCCCCCTTTGATGCGGTGTAGTTGTCCTGTCCCCTTAGCAGAAAAACACCCCCAAAGCATAATGTTTCCACCTCCATGTTTGACGGTGGGGATGGTGTTCTTGGGGTCATAGGCAGCATTCCTCCTCCTCCAAACACGTCGAGTTGAGTTGATGCCAAGAGCTCCCATTTTTGGTCTCATCTGACCACAACACCTTTACTCAGTTCTCCTCAATCATTCAGATGTTCATTGGCAAACTTCATGACAGCCCTGTATATGTGTGCTTTCTTGAGCAGGGGGGCCTTGCGGGCGCTGCAGGATTTCAGTCCTTCACGGCGTAGTGTGTTACCAATTGTTTTCGTGGTGACTATGGTACCAGCTGCCTTGAGATCATTGACAAGATCCTCCCGTGTAGTTCTGGGCTGATTCCTCACCGTTCTCATGATCATTGCAACTCCACGAGGTGAGATCTTGCATGGAGCCCCAGTCCGAGGGAGATTGACAGTTCTTTTGTGTTTCTTCCATTTGCAAATAATCGCACCAACTGTTGTCACCTTCTCACCAAGCTGCTTGGCGATGGTCTTGTAGCCCATTCCAGCCTTGTGTAGGTCTACAATCTTGTCCCCTGACATCCTTGGAGAGCTATTTGGTCTTGGCCATGGTGGAGAGTTTGGAATCTGATTGATTGATTGCTTTGTGGATAGGTGTCTTTTATACAGGTAACAAGCTGAGATTAGGAGCACTCCCTTTAAGAGTGTGCTCCTAATCTCAGCTCGTACCTGTATAAAAGACACCTGGGAGCCAGAAATCTTTCTGATTGAGAGGAGGTCAAATACTTATTTCCCTCGTTAAAATGCAAATCAATTTATAACATTTTTGACATGCGTTTTTCTGGATTTTTGTTGTTTATTCTGTCTCTCACTGTTCAAATAAACCTACCATTAAAATTATAGACTTGTCATTTCTTTGTCAGTGGGCAACGTACAGAAATCAGCAGGGATCAAATACTTTTTTCCCTCACTGTAAATAGCTAAATGATCCTTGGTATGACCAGCTTAAAATAATTCCATAGTTAGCTTAGTAGAAACCCTTCCCCAGTTAAAGTTACTTAAATAAAACGGATCTTGGTCAGCTAGCAACTTACGTGAGTCTGGCAAACACAAAATTGCAGGGATAGAAAAGTTAGATAAATAGCGGTTGGTTCTCCATGTTGGCTCCATGTCCAGCGCTGGTTGTGTGACTCTTACACCCGGGCCCTTAGCTCTTTATGACAATGTTAAAATTAGGTTACACTACTCAAAAGGCACCTAATTGGTGGAACGACCCAGGTTTCAGAGAAATGGATATGTGATTAATTTACTTTTGTAAAACATTATTCTATGTAAATAAAGTGTAACAAAGTATGGTGTTGATGTGGTGAGACTGATGTTATTTATACATTCAACATTTTGTACTAAACTTATGAAATAAAAACAACTAATTAACTAATGTCCTTTATTAGAAACATGAATCCCCCCACACACACACACACACACACACACTTATGCCGTGTTCACGTGCTAGTCGGAACTAGGAAACTCAGACATTTCTGACTTGCTCATTGGTTGAAAGCGGCACATGTATAACTACAGTTTCCTAGTTCCGACTAGTGTGGCAATAACTATTGCAGGTGAAATTGTTGGGGGAAAATAAAAATAAAACATGGTAGGATGTGAAACATCTGAAACCAAGGCCTTTTATAAAAATAAAAACATTCACAATTTCCTACAATGCATAAAGGATGGGGAATATCGAAGACATGATGTAATACCCATGCCTAGTATACATTTGTAAGAAAATAAATAATACAATTAAAGATCTTGAATTTGACCATCAGAAATTAGGTTCAAAAGGAATTATGTGTACGATGCCCTTGGCCAGGGGGAAGTCTTAAGAGTATCCATCTGCTCCAGGTTTCCAGCTCAAATTCTTCTATCACTGATGCGATAGGTGCGCTGGGGTTCAAAAGCACCTCTGTGATGATCATGTTGGGTCCTAGATCCTGTCCAACACCAGGTCTACTGGACTATGATGATCCGGTCTATGTTGCTTGTCGTCATTATGTACTGTGTGGTTTTCATCTGACATAATCCGGCAGGTTCTCAGACCCTGGTTTATTCAGATTGCCCACTTGTAGTACGAGTAAATCCTGGGTCTGTAGCAGTTATTACATTGTCCATCATGCTCCTCTATGTTATCGAAGAAGCGGTGAAGCCACGCCTTCTTTCTTGGGTTTCACTTCACCATTTCACATTTTTGTTGATTTACGTAGTAGGTGGGGCCGAACCAGTGAAGGAGATGAAGCCATGTCTAGCGGGGGTCTACCAAAGCCAGATGACTGGAGGTATCTCATTTCGTTCAGCGATGTCAATGAGGAAGGGCAAGAAAATATCCACCTGCTCCAGGAGTTCATCCGCTCCAGATTACGGATGATGCTATCACCCTTACTGATCCGATAGGTGCGCTCAGGTCAAGCACCTCTCTGATGATCATGTTGGAGTCACTAATCCTTCACCACTCTACTCGGCTATAATATCCGGTTCTATGTTGCTGTCGTCATTGTTACTGTGTGGTTTTCGCTACATATCCCAAGTTCTCAGCCTTTTTTATTCGATTGCCCCTTCGTAATCACTAAACCCTGGTCTGTAGCAGTTGGTTACATTGGCCATCATGCTCCTCTATGTTGTCGAAGAAAGCGGTGGAACCAAATGCGCCTTCTTCTTGGGTTTTGCCCACTGTCACCATTTCACTATACGTTTGTTGAATGTGACAATGATCTGGGAGAACCAGTGAAGGAGTTGAAGTCCATGTCTGGGCCATCTACCAAAAGACAGATGATTGGAGGTGATCGATTTCGTTCAGTGTCTCCATGGTTATGATTTACTCTAGAAAGGGGGAGGGCAAAGGTGGAAAGATGGAGAGTGAGAAAGAGAGATAAGAGTGTGTTTGCTTGTCAAAAGTATGAGCAAAACATTTATTGAACTACCTGGTCCAAAAAAAGGACACCAAAATTTCCGTCATTACTCTTTACAAGTGGTCCTTGAGAAAATGGTTTGCATCCTCCACCACACAACCACTAACTAGAGGTGGACTTCAACCTCATGTCCCTTTCTGTATTCTGCCTATATTTCCATTCAATGGAAATCTAAACAATGAAAGGGATATAATCAAAGGTGTGGCGCAACAACAGACATCAAGATTGCATCTGCTGTAAAACTAGAGGAGCAGTGTCAATTCTCACCATGCATGAGGCCGGGAGGTTACCGGCTCAGGTGCACAGCGCCTGAAGGCAGCATTCCCACCGGATCTGAGTGGTACCCCAAGTCAGGTGGCTAACTAGCAGTGGGAGGCCTAGGGCCTGACAAGGCGGGGGACTCTCCACTACTACTATGGCCATCAACTGTGACTTGCAGCCTAACTGGGCATGACATACAGTAGGGCCTAACTAGAACAACACTACGGCCACTGAAGCTTTGGGCTGCAAATCGACGAGGGACTGTGGACCTATGAACGGTAGCCTAGTAACTGACAAAACATCCATGTATTTTTTCATCATCATCAGATCATATTGGGTTATGTCATCTGAGGCTAATCCAGTTTTAAATATTAAGTACTACTTATTAATCCTTTGCTTTACTATTCATATTATTGACCAACTTTTACTTTTTCACTTCACTACATTCCAAAATAAAATAATGTACATTTTACTCCATACATTTTCCCTACACCCAAAAATTACTTCGTTACATTTTAATGCTTAGCAGACAGGAAAATGTCAAATTCCCCTATATCATAAAACATATGACATCACCTCTGATCTAAACGGACTCACTAAACACAAATGCATGGTTTCATAAATGATGT